>NC_045437.1:84000045-84022584 GCF_002776525.5 Piliocolobus tephrosceles | reverse complement strand
TTGTATGACTCAGTTTACTACCACATGTTATACCACTGAGCAGTGTTTCCAGAAATGTATCACCACTGGTAATACCTGAGATAACATTAGGAAGCATGAGACATGATTTCATGTCCATGGATATGGCATTAATTAGCATTGAATCACATAATGACAAAGTGATTTCCTCCTAAGCAACATTTAATCTTTGTGATTATCTCAAGGAGGACGTCTCAGTTTGGTGTTGTCTCTAAATTTCTCTAATTTTTCATTTTGCCAAGGTAGAGCAGACCCCTGTAAAAAGTTTTCATCAGGTAATATACTAGCTAGAATATACTACCATGTTTTATTATTTTTACTCTGTCGTGTTTATATTTACTGTTACTTTCTATTCATGCCAAATAATTTGGGTTTTCTATTTGTAGTAGTGATACAAAATTTTTCTTGAGGTGTCTGGAAAGATGGCTGAATAGGACTAGCTCCGCTCTGCAGCTACCAGTGAGATCAACACAGAAGGCAGGTGATTTCTGCTTTTCCAACTGAGGTACCTAGCTCATTTCACTGGGACTGGTTAGACAGTGGGTGCAGCCCATTGAGGGTGAGCAGAAGGGCGGGGCGTTGCCTCACCCAGGAAGTGCAAGGGGTCAGGGAACTCCCTCCCCTAGCCAAGAGAAGCTGTGAGGGACTGTCATATGAGGAACAGGGCATTCCGGCACAAATAATACGCTTTTCCCATGGTCTTTGCAACCCACAGACCAGGAGATTCCCTTGGGTGCCTACACCACCAGAGTCCTGGGTTTCAAGCACAAAACTGGGCAGCCATTTGGGCAGACACTGAGCTAGCTGCAGGAGTTTTTTTTCATACCCTAGTGGCCCCTGGAATGCCAGCGAGACATAACTGTTCACTCTCATGGAAAGGGGCAGTGAAGCCAGGGAGCCAAGTGGTCTAGCTCAGGAGATCCTACCCCCACGGAGCCCAGCAAGCTAAGATCCACTGGCTTGAAATTCTGGCTGCCAGCACAACAGTCTGAAGTCCATCTGGGATGCTTGAGCTTGGTTCAGGGAGGGGCATCAGCCATTACTAAGGCTTGAGTAGATGGTTTACCCCTCACAGTGTATACAAAGCTTCTGGGAAATTTGAACCGGGTGGAGCCCACTGCAGCTCAGCAAAGCCGCTGTAGCCAGAGTGTCTCTCTAGATTCCTCCTCTCTAGGCAGGACATCTCTGAAAGAAAGGCAGCAGCCCCAGACAGGGGCTTATAGATAAAACTCCCATCTCCCTGGGACAAAGCACCTGGGGGAACAGGCAGCTGTGGGCACAGCTTCAGGACACTTAAATGTTCCTGCCTGCTGGCCCTGAAGAGAGCAGCAGATCTTCCAGCACAGTGCCTGAGCTCTGCTAAGGGACAGACTGCCTCCTCAAGTGGGTCCCTGACCCCTGTGCCTCCGGAGTGGGAGACGCCTCCCAGCAGGGTCGACAGACACCTCATACAAGAGAGCTCTGGTTGGCACCTGGTGGGTGCCCCTCTGAGACAAAGCTTCCAGAGAAAGGAACAGGCAGCAATCTGTGCTGTTCTGCAGCCTGTGCTGGTGATACCCAGGCACACAGGGTCTGGAGTGTATCTCCAGCAAACTCCAGCAAACCTGCAGCAGAGGGGCCTGATTGTTAGAAGGAAAACTAACAAACAGAAAGGAATAGCATAAACATCAACAAAAAGGACATTCACACAAAAATCCCCATCCAAAGGTCACTAGCATCAAAGACCAAAGGTAGATGAGGAAAAATTCAACAATGCAATCTTTGCTCAGGTTTTATGATCACACAATCATCTATAAGACAGCCCAATATTTAATGCTGTTATCTTTTTGTTGTTGTTGTGACTGAGTCTCACTCTATCAGTAGACTGGAGTGCAGTGGCACGATCTCAGTTCACTGCAACCTCTGCCTCCTGGTTCAAGCGATTTTTCTGCCTCAGCCTCCCGAGTAGCTGGGACTACAGGCGTGGGCCACCATGCCCAGCTACTTTTTGTATTTTTAGTAGAGACAGGGTTTCACCATGTTGGCCAGGATGGTCTTGATCTCTTGACCTCGTGATCCGTCCACCTCGGCTTCCCTAAGTGCTGGGATTACAGGCATGAGCCACCACGCCTGGCCTAATGCTGTTATCTTAAGTGCTTAAGCTATCTGTCCCTAAAGATCTCCACTTTCATACCACTACTATTATCAGTCTTCATATTAGAAAACTTGTCTCTCTGAGAAAAATGTTTGTTCTGTGTTCAGATAGCAAACTCACGCATACACTTTTGAACTGTAACCTGTGATTAAATTGTGAACTCATCATATTAATTTCTGCCAAACAGATTTTTTTCACTCAGGATAACGATAGACTATCAGGTGACATCAGTTTAAAAAACTGACTTCCTATCCTGAAGCAGTTGACTACTATAGACTACCAAGAAATCCAGATTCCAAGATGGTGCTGTGTAGATTAGAACAGTCCCACCATTTTCTAATGTAAACGCTGAGATATATTGTCAGTGCCCATGGGGTTTGGGTGGTATGGAGAAACATAACCCCCAACTTCTTATATGTGTGCATACATGATACACAGAAGACACACACACACCCTGGCCAAATTTGAAAAAAATAGATTTTTTTTTTTCCTCCACATTAGTAGCTAATTTGTTTTTTTTTTTGATGGAGTCTCACTCTATTGCCCAGACAGGAGTGCAGTGGTACAATCTTGGCTCACTGCAAACTCCACCTCCTGGGTTCAGGTGATTCTCCTCCGTCAGCCTCCCAGGTAGCTGGGATTATAGGCACCTGCTATTGCTCCTGGCTAATTTTTGTATTTTAGTAGAGATAGGTTTTCGTCATGTTGGTCAGGCTGGTTTCGAACCCCTGACCTCAGGTGAGCCCCCCCGCCTCAGCCTCCCAAAGTCCTGGGGTTACAGGTGTGAGCCACACACCTGGCTTTTTTTTTTTTTTTTTTTTTTTTTTTAAATACTATGAAAGGGAGAGAGAGCAAGGCAAAGAGAACTGATTATAATATAAACTTCCCCTGTTTTCCATAATTTTTTACTCTTACTGTAGAATACTATGCAATTCTCTTGCTTCAGCAGCTGACAATCTGAGCAATGCTACATTTAGAGAACAATTTCCTTAACCTAGAGTTACCAAGAACATCAAAAGCATAGTTTTATTTAGATCTAAAATGTATAACATTTAGAGTTGCAGAGCCCCACCCCCCAAAAGGAAAGATAATAATTAATTCTGTCATTTGCTTTAATCCAACTAGACACACTAAAAACAGCTTGAATGTCTTTACTTGCTCTACCTAAGCTTTCAAGGACTCTAGAATGCTATGGCTATAACAAAATATTCAGATAAAAATAATCTAAATTTGTTCCCTAATGTTGGAATAAAATAATTGGAATATTTTCACTCATAAGGGAGTGAAAATAAAAATAAATAATAAATAATAAAACAATAAAATAAATAACAAAACTAAAAATAAAATGTATGAGCAATTAAATTTTTCTCTTAAGTTATATTCAGTGGTCTAGAATGAAGAGATTCTTGCCAGCTTTTAAAAATTAACACAGTAAAGATGTTAATTTTATTATTTATACATTTTATCCTTAAAAATAAACTTATGAATTCACACTCTAGGTCCTAGAGGCTAAAAAATCTAGGATTTAAATAATTTGGTTAATATAATGTGTCCTGTGTTTCAGAGTATTCAGTTTTACTTGTAAAATTATTTGATTTACTCTGTATTCCAAATACACTAGAAAATTTATATGTATTATATGTATTATAAATAGATGTATTAAGAACAGAATGCATACACACATATAGGAGAACATTTTATTAAGTCAGATACATTTAGTCAATAAATATTCATTGAGCACCTACCACATATCAGGCACTATGATAAATTGCTTCAAATAAATGCATATTTAGAGAGTCTCTTCACACCATCAAGTAGCTGGCTAATATGCATAGGTATTTAATATGTATGTGTATATAACAACAGACATACATATACATATCTATATGTAGATACATATCATATATTATATATTCTCCATACACACATTACACAAATACATACTAAGTATACATGTATGTTTTATATATATAGAGAGAGAGAGAGAGCATATGCCAACATAAATTTAAATTGAATACTTTAAAATTACTTTTATTATTTCTCTGGAGAAGGTCTGTGCTGCTATAATTTATTTCAGGTAGATAAAGTCATGCTTTTAAAAAACACTTTTGTATCACAAAGGTGCATTTTTTTTTTACTTTTTATTTTCATTTCAACAGTTTTTGGGGTACAGGTGGTTTTTAGTTAGATGGATAAATTCTACACTTGATCTCAGCTAAAAGGCTGTGAAGTGATGGATGGATAAGCTCTTTAGTAGTGATTTCTGAGATTTTAGGGCACCTGTCACCTGAGCAGTGTACACTGTACCCAATAGGTAGTCTTTTATCCCTCACCTGCCTCCCAAGATCCACCCCCTCCAAATCCCTAAAGCCTATTGTATCATTCCTATGCCTTTGCATCCTCATTGCTTAGCTCCCACTTAAAAGTGAGAACATACGATATTTGGGTTTCCATTCCTGAATTACTTCACTTAGAATAATGGCATCCAGCTTTGCTGCAAAAGACATTATTTTATTCTTTTATATGGCTGAGCAGTATTCCATGGTGTATACATACCACATTTTCTTTACCCACTCATTGGTTGATGGACACTTATGTTGGTTTCACATCTTTGCAATTGCCAGTTGTGCTGCCAAAAATATGTGTGTGCATCTGTCTTTTGCATATAATGACTTATTTTCCTTAGGTAGATACCCAGTAATGGGATTGCTGGATCCAATGGTAGTTCTACATTTAATTATTTAAGGAATCTCCATATTATTTTCCATAGTGGTTGTACTAATTTACATTCCCACCAGCAATGTAAAACTGTTCCCTTTTCACCACATCCATGCCAACATCTATTGTCTTTTGATTTTTAAATTGTGACCATTCTTGCAGGAGTAAGGTGGTATCCCATTGTGGTTTTAAGTTGCATTTCCCTGGTGTTGAGCATTTTTCCATATGTTCATTGGCCATTTGTATATCTTCTTTTGAGAATTATCTATTCATGTCCTTTGCCCACTTTTTGGTGGGATTATTTATTTATTTATTTCTTGCTGATTTGTTTGAGTTCCTTGTAGATTCTGGATATTAGTCCTTTGTCAGTTGCATAGTTTGTGAATATATTCTCCCACTTTGTGGGTTGTCTTTTTACTCTGCTGATTATTTCTTTTGCTGTGCAGAAGCTTTTTAGTTTAATTAGGTTCCACTTATTTATTTTTGTTTTTGTTGCATTTGCTTTTGGGGTCTTAGTCATGAATTCTTTTCCTAAGCCAATGTCCAGAAGATTTTTTTCGATGTTATCCTCTAGAATTTTTATGGTTTCAGGACTTAGATTTTAGTCTTTGATCCACCTTGAGTTGATTTTTGTATAAGGTGAGAGATGGAGTTCCAGTTTCATTCTTCTACATGTGGCTTGCCAGTTTTTCCAGCACCATTTATTGAATAGGATGTCCTTGCCCCAATTTATGTTTTTTATGCTTTATTGAAAATCAGTTGGCTGTACATATATGGCTTTATTTCTGGGTTTGCTATTCTGTTCCATGGGTCTACATGCCTATTTGCATGCCAGTACCAGGCTGTTTTGGTAACTTGTAGCATAATTTGAAGTTGGGTAATGTGATGCCTCCAGATTTGTTCTTTTTGCTTAGTATTGCTTTGGTTATGTGGGTTGTTTTTGGGTTCCATATAAATTTTAGACTTGTTTTTCTAGTTCTGTGAAAAATGATGATGTTATTTTGATGGAAATTGCACTGAATGTATAGATTGCTTTGGGGCAGCATGGTCATTTTCACAGTATTGATTCTTCCCATTCATGAGCATGAGATGTGTTTCCATTTGTTTGGGTCGTCTGTGATTTCTTTCAGCAGTGTTTTGCAGTTTTCCTTGTAGAGAGAGATCTTTCACCTCCTTAGTTAAGTATATTCATTCTTAGGTATTTCATTTTATGTTTTTGCAGCTGTTGTAAAAAGGACTGAGTTTTTTATTTGAATCTCAGCTTGGTCATTGTTGGTGTAAGGCAGTGCTACTGATTTGTGCACATTAATTTTCTATCCTGAGACTTTACTGAATTCATTCATCAGATCTAGGAGTTTTTTGAATTAGTCACAAAGGTGCATTTTTATTCAATGATTCTTTAAGTGGTAATATCAAATTTATGTATTATCTGGTGTGGCTTTCAGACACAAAACTTAAACATAAAACATTTATTTAAAAACCCTGCTTCTTGATATCATAATAAGTCTAGCTCAGTTATTCAACAAGTATTTATTCAATGCTTATTCCATGCCAGTAATTGTTTTAAGCCCTGGGAGTACAGAAGTTAACAAAATAGAGATCCCTACCTTTGTGGAGCTTTCATGGTACCTTTATGCAATATGGTGGAATCAGTCTTGCAGTTTCCTTTATTATCTTTATCATAAGATCTTAGGACTGTGATTATGACATCTTGCAATTAAACTATATATTGTACTTTATAGACTGTTAATAATTATGAATCAAGGAGACTAATAAGTCCTAGGAAGAGAAAGCTTTCTGTTCTATTTATTAACTATCCATGGTAATGCAAATGAACAACTGTGAATCAAATGCATTATTAGAAGTTGTTAGTTGGTTTTCATAGAACTGAAATTATATTAGGAGCCTTAAATATAATTAGGTCCCAGTGTAAGAGAATGGATAATGAAGGTATTCCTATGTGGTTGATTTATTTTATAAGTAGGTTTGTAATCTTTATAAAGCCATTACTAATTATTCCACTTGCATAATATATAACTAAAAGGAAGGTTTATGGTTCCGACACTATTACAGTAGCAGAGAAAAATGTCCTACCATAAGGCTAAGAACTAGGAATTGGCTTTGATTTGAACAATGATCATTATTACAGCTAACATCTACAAATAATACAGGCTAAACTTATAGCCTACTCTTACTTAATATGAATTATTACAATGAACATTTTTTAAACATTGACATTGCCAAGTATCATGCATTTCATATACATCAACTTTAATCTTTATGCTAAGCACCCCCTACACAGGAGTATTATTTTCCTATTTTACTAATGAGAAAACTGAGACTAAGGGAGGTGAAGTGACCTGACCAAGACAATATTTAGGATGTGCATTTTGAATCACTGTATCATTTGTCCCCGGAAATGCCAAACTTACTAGTCTCTATCAGCCTCCCAGGCCCACAGAATCAAGCCTAGAAGTCAGAGTATAAGGTCTGTAGCATAGTATATAATTCGCCTAACTGCAGCAAATAAATGACTCTTCTCTTGGCTTTCTACTTTAACTTTGCTTCACATTCATCCAAAAAAGGAATGAGACTGAAAGCACAGATAATCGTAACTAAGCCGTTAGTCATTGTTATTTTATTATTAATGTACTTGGAGAAAAATAACCTTCCTAATCTTCTCTTTAATTCTCTGTGTTCGCCAAACAGTCCCAGATAATCCTTTTCTATGACCAATGGGCTAAAATTTAAAAAAAAGAAAATAATTATAATAACAACTAAACCAAATTTGTAGTATCTTAAACCCATTGTAACTGAGTATAACAACAGTCTCCCAAATTCCACTTTTCCTAACACCTACCTTAGTACACTTTCTCTGCTAGTCCAGCTACAATTGAAGAACAATTAACATTAGCATCACATAATATATAAAAGGGAAAGAGACTGCTTTTTCCACAGCCAGTGTCTTTTGGAGGTGATCCTCATACAAATTGTGTATTTTGGGTGATTGATACTTGCAATATTTTTCATAAATATAAATAAAATCACATGTATAGACAAATAAAGTAAGCAGAAATAGTTCTCACTGAATTTTCATATTCTAGTATTTTTTTATTAAATGGCGATGAAAAGGCTGGCATTCAGATTTGGCAAACAGACACTTAAAGTAAATTTTAAAATTTGGCAGCAGACTTCCAGGGTATGCATTTATGATAGTAATTTTGAAATTGACACAGGCCTTATTCTGTAAGCAGCCTTTGACTGAGCTGTTTGAAAATGAGTGAGATTTATTTAAATCATTTCCTCCACCTAAAGAACTTGAGCTTGACAGACATGGACTAAACTAATCTAACCTGTTTTTCAATATCTGAATCTACTGGGAAGCCAGCCAACCAAGAAGAAATAACAACTCTCTAATGTGGTAGAAACAAAATCACATATAGCATAGCTAGATGAAAAACAATGTAGTTGTGGAAACCCACATTGATCTCAGTCGAAAGTGGAGTGAATTTGTATGAATACCCAGTACCAAAAATCAATCTTTGACTAAAAATGTGGAAGAGAAAAGTACAGTTAAATATGTGAATGGAAAATGGGCTTACTTTACATTGTACAGTGAGTCTTTCAGAGGTACAGCCTGACTGAATGCCAAAAGCATCAGGGGGAATTTCTGGCAAATATTTTGCCATTCCATACCTGGAGGCTGTGTTGAAACTGCATCAGGATTCGCCCTGGAACATAGAGGATTCCTTTAACTAAACTAAACAAAAAAACATGGAGGTATGGGGGCAGAAATAGGCCCAGTAGTGCCAGTTCACCAATATGGGTGCACTCTGATTAGAAAGAACAGTAAGAAAGACAGAAGTTAGACCCACCCTAGAAACCTCAGATTGGGCTGGCTGTCTGGGTAGACTGGAGAATCAAGAGGAAATTGGCAACTTGAAAGAGAAGAGACCAAGGAGAAGAAAAAGTCATAAAAAGAGAGAGGGAATACACAAGTAATACATGTAACTGACTTGATCACTGTGCCTCTGGAGAGACTCACCCAAAAATCAAAGGCACAAAATCTAATTGGCCTGAAGACATATTTCCAGCCAATAAAATTTATCTTAATCTTACCCTCACCTTCATCTTTACTAACATTATAATTATATTCTGGAGTTTATTCCTAAAAAAATATCTTAGAGATTATTTAGCTCAAGCTGTTCAATTAGAGGATATGAAAACTGAAACCATTTAGTGATGGGCCCAAGGTTAGCTAATAAGTTAGTTGCCAGAATATCCTTTAGACAACTTGGTCAAGTTTCTTATTATTCTATGCCAATGTTTGCCAATCCTTAGTCATTTCTGTTTCCTCTTCACTTTTTGCCTCATCTTAGTATTACCAATACTATCATTTTTTTCTGAAATTGATTCAGTTTTTGCTTAATACATTTACATAAAGAAAAATAATTTTTTATGATACTTTAAGTTCTGGGATATGTGCAGAACATGCAGGTTTGCGACTTAGTTATACACATGCCGTGGTGGTTTGCTTCACCCATCAACCAATCATCTACATTAGACATTTCTCTGAGTGCTATCCCTCCCTTTGCCCTGCGCCAGAGACAGGGCCTGGTGTGTGATGTTCCCCTCCCTGTGTTCATGAGTTCTCGTTGTTCAATTCCCACTTATGACTGAGAACATGCAGTGTGTGGTTTTCTGTTCCTGCGTTAGTTTGCTGAGAATGATGGTTTCCAGCTTCATCCATGTCCCTGCAAAGGACATGAACTTATCTTTTTTTATGACTGCATAGTATTCCATGGTGTATATGTGTCACATTTTCTTTATCCAGTCTATTATTCATTGGCACTTGGATTGGTTCTAAGTCTTTGCGATTGCAAATAGTGCTGCAATAAACATACGTGTGCATGTGTCTTTATAGTAGAATGATTTATAATCCTTTGGGTATATACCCAGTAATGGGATTGCTGGGTCAAATGGTATTTCTGGTTCTAGATCCTTGAGGAATTGCCACACTGTCTTCCACAATGGTTGAACTAATTTACACTCCCACCAACAGTGTAAAAGTGTTCTATTTCTCCACATCCTCTCCAGCATCTGTTGTTTCCTGACTTTTTAATGATTGCTGTCTAAGTGGTGTGAGATGGTATCTCATTGTTGTTTTTGATTTGCATTTCTCTAATAACCAGTGATGATTTTTTTTCATATATTTTTTGCCCACGTAAATGTCTTCTTTTGAGAAGTGTCTGTTCATATCCTTCATTCATGTTTTGATTTTTTTTTCTTGTAAATGTGTTTAAGTTCCTTGTAGATTCTGGATATTAGCCCTTTGTCAGATGGATAGAAAACTTTCTTCCATTCTGTAGGTTGCCTCTTCACTCTGATGATAGTTTCTTTTGCTGTGCAGAAGCTCTTTAGTTTAATTAGATCCTATTTGTCAATTTTGGCTTTTGTTGCCATTGCTTTTGGCATTTTAGTCATGAAGTCTTCGCCCATGCCTATTTTCTGAATGGCATTGCCAAGGTTTTCTTCTAGAGTTTTTATAGTTTTAGGTCTTACATTTAAGTCTTTAATCCATCTTGAGTTAATTTTTATATAAGTTGTAAGGAAGGGGTCCAGTTTCAGTTTTCTGCATATGGCTAGCAGGTTTTCCCAACACCATTTATTAAATAGGGAATCCTTTCCCCACTGCTTGTTTTTGTCAGATTTGTCAAAGATCAGGTGGTTGTAGATGTGCAGTGTTATTTCTGAGGTCTCTGTTCTGTTCCATTAGTCTATATATCTGTTTTGGTTGCTATAGCTTAGTAATATTGTTTGAAGTCAGGTACCATGATGCCTCTAGCTTTGTTCTTTTTACATAGGATTGTCTTGGCTATGTGGACCCTTTTTTGGTTCCATATGAAATTTAAAGTAGTTTTTTCTATTTCTGTGAAGAAAGTCAATTGTGCTTTGATGGGGATAGCATTGAATCTGTAAATAACTTTGGGCAGTATGGCCATTTTCATGATATTGATTTTTCTTATCCATGAGCATGGAATGTTTTTCCATTTGTTTGTGTCCTCTCTTATTTCCTTGAGCAGTTATTTGTAGTTCTCCTTCACATCCCTTGTGAGTTGTATTCCTAGGTATTTTACTCTCTTTGTAGCAATTGTGAATGGGAGTTCACTTATGATTTGACTCTCTGTTTGTCTATTTGTGGTGTATAGGAATGCTTGTGACTTTTGCACTGATTTTGTATCCTGAGACTTGGCTGAAGTTGCTTCTCAGCTTAAGGAGATTTGGGGCTGAGACAATGGGGTTTTCTAAATATATAATCATGTCACCTGCAAACAGAGACAATTTGACTTCTTCTCTTCCTCTTTGAATATTCTTTATTTCTTTCTCTTGCTTGATTGCCCTGGCCAGAACGTCCAATACTATGTTGAATGGGAGTGGTGAGAGAGGGCATCCTTGTCTTGTGCCGGTTTCCACAGGGAATGCTTCCAGTTTTTGCCCATTCAGTATGATATTGGCTGTGGGTTTGTTATAAATAGCTCTTACTATTTTGAGATACATTCCATCAATACCTAGTTTATTGAGAGGTTTTAGCATGAAGGGGTGTTGAATTTATTGAAGGCCTTTTCTGCATCTATTGAGATAATCAATCATGTGGTTTTTGTCATTGGTTCTGTTTATGTGATGGATTACGTTTATTAATTTGTGTAAGTTGAACCAGCCTTGCATCCCAGGGATGAAGCCGACTTGATCATGTTGGATAAGCTTTTTGATGTGCTGCTGGATTCAGTTTGCCAGTATTTTAATGAGGATTTTTGCATTGATGTTCATCAGGGATATTGGCCTGAAATTTTATTTTCTTGTGTCTCTGCCAGGTTTTGGTATTAGGACGATGCAGGTCTCATAAAATGAGTTAGGGAGGAGTCCCTCTTTTTCTACGGTTTGCAAGAGTTTCAGAAGTAATGGTACCAGCTCCTCTTTGTACCTCTGGTAGAATTCGGCTATGAATCCATCTGGTCCTGTTTTTTTTTTTTTTTTTTTTTTTTTGGTTGGCAGGCTATTAATTATTGCCTCAATTTCAGAACTTGTTATTGGTCTATTCAGGGATTCAACTTCCTCCTGGTTTAGCCTTGGAAGGGTGTATGTGTCCAGGAATTTATCCATTTCTTCTAGATTTTCTAGTTTATTTGTGTAGATGTGTTTATAGTATTCTCTGATAGTAGTTTGTTTTTCTGTGGGATCGATCATGATATCCTCATTATCATTTTTTATTGTGTGTATTTGCTTCTTCTCTCTTTTTTTATTATTCTGGCTAGTGATCTATTTTGTTAATCTCTTCAAAAAACCAGGTCCTGGATTCATTGATTTTTTGAAGGGTTTTTTTGTGTCTCTATCTCCTTCAGTTCTGCTCTGATCTTAGTTGTTTCTTGTCTTCTGCTAGCTTTTGCATTTGTTTTCTCTTTCTTCTCTAGTTCTTTTAATTGTAATGTTAGGGTGTTGACTTTAGATCTTTCCTACTTTCTCCTGTGGGCATTTAGTGCTATAAATTTCTCTCTAAACATTGCTTTAGCTGTGTCCCAGAGATTCTGGTACATTGTGTCTTTGTTCTCATTGGCTTCAAATTACTTATTTATTTCTGCCTTAATTTCGTTATTTACCTAGTAGTCATTCAGGAGCAGGTTGTTCAGTTTCCATGTGGTTGTGCAGTTTTGAGTAAGTTTCTTAATCCTGAGTTCTAATTTGATTGCACCGTGGTCTGAGGGACTATTGTGATTTCCACTCTTTTTCATTTGGTAAGGAGTGTTTTACTTCCAATTATGTGGTCAATTTTAGAATAAGTGTGATGTGGTACTGCTAAGAATGTATATTCTGTTGATTTGTGGTGGAGAGTTCTGTAGATGTCTGCTTCTTCCAGAGTTGAGTTCAAGTTTTGAGTTCTGTAGGTCTCCTTGGTCCAGAGCTGAGTGTAAGTCCTGAATATACTTGTTAATTTTCTGTCTCACTGTTCTGTCTAATATTGACAATGGGGTGTCAAAGTCTCCCATTATTATTGTGTGGGAGTCTAAGTCTCTTTGTAGGTCTCTAAGAACTTGCTTTATGAATCTGGGTGCTCCTGTATTGGGTGCATATATATGTAGAATAGTTAGTTCTTCTTGTTGCATTGATCCCTTTACCATTATGTAATGCCCTTCTTTGTCTTTTTTTTTATCTTTGTTGGTTTAAAGTCTGTTTTATAAGAGACTAAGATTACAACTCCTGCTTTTTTTTTTTTTTTTTCCTTTCCATTTGCTTGGTAAATATTCCTCCATCCCTTTATTTTGAGTCTATGTGTGTCTTTGCACATGAGATGAGTCTCCTGAATACAGCACAATGATGGGTTTTGACTCTTTATCCAATTTGCCAGTCTGTGTCTTTTAATTGTGGCATTTAGCCCATTTACATTTAAGGTTAATATTGTTATGTGTGAATTTGATCCTGTCATTATGATGCTAACTGGTAATTTTGCCTGTTAGTTGATGTAGTTTCTTCATAATGTCGATGGTCTTTACAATTTGGTATGTTTTTGCAGTGGCTGGTACTGGTTTAGTGCTTCCTTCTGGAGCTCTTGTAAGGCAGACCTGATGGTGACAACATCTCTCAGCATTTGCTTGTCAAGGATTTTATTTCTCCTTCGCTTATGAAGATTAGTTTGGCTGGATATGAAATTCTGGGCTGAAAATTCTTTTCTTTAAGAATGTTGAATATTGGCCCCCACTCTCTTCTGGCTTGTCGGGTTTCAGCAGAGAAATCTGCTATTAGTCTTATGGACTTCCCTTTGTGAGTAACGTGACCTTTCTATCTGGCTGCCCTTAACATTTTTTTCTTCATTTCAACCTTGGTGAATCTGATGATTAAGTGTCTTGGGTCTCGAGGAGTATCTTTGTCGTGTTTTCTGTATTTCCTGAATTTGAATGTTGGCCTGTCTTGCTAGGTTGGGGAAGTTCTCCTGGGTAATATCCTAAGAGTGTTTTCCAATTCCCCTGGGTAATATCCTAAGAGTGTTTTCCAACTTGGTTCCATTCTCCCCATCACTTTCAGGTATAACAATTAAACATAGGTTTGTTTTATTCACATAGTCCCATATTTCTTGGAGGCTTTGTTTGTTCCTTTTCATTCTTTTTTTCTCTAATCTTGTCTTCACAGTTTATGTCATTAAGTTGATCTTCAATCTCTGATATCCTTTCTTCTGCTTGATTGATTTAGCTATTGATACTTGTGTATGCTTCACAAAGTTTTGTGCTGTGTTTTTCAGCTCCATCAGATCATTTATGTTCTTCTCTAAAGTGGTTATTCTAGTTAGCAATTCCCCCAGCCTTTTTTCAAGGT
Source organism: Piliocolobus tephrosceles (assembly GCF_002776525.5). NCBI lineage: Eukaryota > Metazoa > Chordata > Mammalia > Primates > Cercopithecidae > Piliocolobus > Piliocolobus tephrosceles. The sequence continues at coordinate 84,008,351 of NC_045437.1, read as the reverse complement.
TCTCATCTTCCTTGCATTGGGTTAGAACATGCTCCTTTAGCTCAGAGGAGTTTGTTATTACCCACCTTCTGAAGCCTACTTCTGTCAGTTCGTCAAACTCATTCTCCATCCAGTTTTGTTCCCTTGCTGGCAAGGAGTTGTGATCCTTTGCAAGAGAAAAGGCATTCTGGTTTTTGAAATTTTCAGCCTTTTTGTGCTGGTTTTTCCTTTTCTCTTTAACAAACCCGAGAAAAACAAGCAATGGGGAAAGGATTCCCTATTTAATAAATGGGGTTGGGAAAACTTGCTAGCCATATGCAGAAAACTGAAACTGGACCCCTTCCTTACAACTTACACAAAAATTAACTCAAGATGGATTAAAGACTTAAACATAAGACCTAAAACCATAAAATCCCTAGAAGAAAACCTAGGCAATGCCATTCAGGAAATAGGCATGGGCAAAGACTTCATGACTAAAATGCCAAAAGCAATGGCAACAAAAGCCAAAATTGACAAATGAGATCTAATTAAACTAAAGAGCTTCTGCACAGCAAAAGAAACTATCATCAAAGTGAACAGGTAACCTACAGAATGGGAGAAAATTTTTGCAATCTATCCATCTGACAAAGGCCTAATATCCAGAATCTACAAGGAACTTAAACAAATTTACAAGAAGAAACAAACAAACACATCAAAAGGTGGGCAAAGGATATGAACAGACACTTCTCAAAAGAAGACATTTATGTAGCTAGCAAACGTATGAAGAAAAGCTCATCATCACTGGTCATTAGAGAAATGCAAATCAAAAACCAAAATGAGATACCATCTCACACCAGTTTGAGTCACGATCATTAAAAGTCAGGAAACAATAGATGCTGGAGAGTATGTGGAGAAGTAGTAATGTTTTTACCCTGTTGGTGGGAGTGTAAATTAGTTCAACCATTGGGAAGACAGTGTGGCGATTCCTCAAGGATCTAGAACCAGAAATACCATTTGACCCAGCAATCCCATGACTGGGTATATACCCAAAGATTATAAATCAATCTCGTATAAAGACATATTCACACGTATGTTTATTGTTTATTATTCACAATAGCAAAGACTTGGAACCAACCCAAATGCCCATCAATGATGGACTGGATAAAGAAAATGTGGTACATATACACCATAGAATACTATGCAGCCATAAAAAAGGATGAGTTCATGTCCTTTGCAGGGACATGGATGAAGCTGGAAACCTTCATTCTCAGCAAAACTAATACAAGAACAGAAAACCAATGTTCTCAGTCATAAGTGTGAGTTGAACAATGAGAACACATGGACACAGGGAGGGGACCATCACACACCATGGCCTGTCATGTGGTGGGGGGCTAGTGGTGGGATAGCATTAGAAGAAATACCTTATGTAGATGACAGGTTGAAGGGTGCAACAAACCACCATGGCATGTGTATACCTATGTAACAAACTGCACATTCTGCACATGTACGCCAGAACATAAAGTATAATAAAAACAAAAAGAATCTTGTTCATAATCCATGTATGGTCTCTACATTTCACCTTACTATTTAGCTCTACTTTTAGTAGTATCACAAAAGATGTTTTTTACTAGGATATGAGTTTGTTTCCTTTAACTATTGTTCCTTAATTTTTTTTTCATATAGTAATAGGAATATTTCTGGATTTGTAAGCTTTCTGTTCCTTAGATGATGTATTGAAAAATCTATTGGAAGGTCAGGCATGGTGGCTATGCCTGTAATCGCAGCACTTTGGGAGGCCAAGATGGAAGGTTGGCTTGAGGCCAGGAGTTCGAGGACAATATATTGAAAACTACTAAAATTGCAACCTTTTAACAGTTTGCATGCTTTGGTTCCAGATTATTTTCCAAATAGTTTTTGTATCATCCCCTTTTGATGATCACTAGAAGATGCTAGAACTAAATGTCTTCATTTACATTCATGACTTTATTTATTTATTTATTTATTTATTTATTTATTTATTTATTTATTTTTTGAGACAAAGTCTTGATCTGTCGTGCCCAGGCTGGAGTGCAGTGGCGCGATGTCAGTTCACTGCATCCTCCACCTCCTGGGTTCAAGCAATTCTCCTGCCTCAGTCTCCCAAGTAGCTGGGATTACAGGTGCACACCACCATGCCCAGCTAATGTTTCGTAGTTTTAGTAGAGATGGGGTTTTACCATATTGGCCAGGCTGGTCTCAATCTCCTGACCTCAGGTGATCCACCCACCTCGGCCTCCCCAAAGTGCTGGGATTACAGGCGTGAGCCACCATGCCTGGCCACAACTTTATTTATTAAAACTATGTTCACTATAAACTTTAAGGGAGCTTGAAGACTTTAGGAAAAATACACTTGGTCTTATGAGAAATGCTGAGGAATGCTTTGTGAATTTGTGGTTCTATTTTGAGCAGTATGTTTTCTCAGAGGGATCCTTCCAACAGAGCATGTACTCCATGTTCTCCATATGGTGCACTGAAATTGTAGGGAATGTATATCTATATATATATTCTGGATGTACATTTCCTTTATTCTTCAGTCCTTCTGGCAAAATCTTTGTCTCAACATGCTTTGGATGACATTTAGGGAAGTTTATACTTTCAAGTTTGTAATGAGTAGAAGAGAAGATTCTAAGTATCGTTTTTCTCAGGGCATGATAATTGACCAAACTAGTAAAGTTGTAAAACATCACTGCAATGTTTCATTAATAAATTTATATGCAAGGTGATAGTGTGATATGTCACTTAGAATTCAAGATTTCAGTGTGAAGAAGGTAGCACATATTCCTCAAAAAGCTGAGACAACAAAACTGTTTTTGAGAATCTATGTAATATTCATAAAAATTATCATATACCAGGCCAGGGATGAAGCCTCCAAATGTTCTAAATATTAATATAAGACAGACTATGCTCTGTTGCCATAATACAGGGTAATTAGAAACCAATAACAAATGAATATTTTAAAAAAACTGTACATAGCTTCACTATAAGCAATATTGTCTCTAGGCTACAAATTCTGCTTAAGAAATTTAAGACTGTAAAAAAAGAAAAGGTTGAAACCGCATATATTTATGAAAACCAAAACCAAAACCAAATGATACTTAATAAGCATATCCTTTAATAACACAGCAAGTTTATCCATAATCTAGCAGTTGAGATAATAGGTAGCAGTTTTTTTTTTTTTTTTTTTTTTTTTTTCACTCTATCGCCTACGCTGGAGTGCAGTGGCACAGTCATGGCTCATTGTAGCCTTGAACTCCCGGGCTCAGGCGATCCTCCAACCTTAGTCAACTTAGTAACTGGGACCACAAGTGTGTGCCACCATGCCTACCTGATTTTTTTATGGAGACTAGGGTCTTGCCATGTTGCCCAGTCTGGTTTTGAACTCCTGGGCTCAAGCAATCCTCCCACCTTGACCTCCTAAAGTGCTGGTTTGCAAGTGTGAGCCACCTTACCCAGCCTAGATAATCTTATTAAGACAAATGCTTAGGACTACAAACAGGATTGTTCCATGTTATATTTCTGTGTCAGTATTTGGTGGGACCAATGAATTAGCTGATTTTTCATTTTTTCTTGTGTATTTTAGAATGTTTTTATAATTGGCAGGTATTACTCTTAAGTGCAAAAGATAGAATCTCAAGAAAAGGCTGGGTGCGGTGACTCACGTCCTTAATCCCGGCACTTTGGGAGACCAAGGAGGGTATCACAGGAGCCTGGCCAACATGGTTAAACTCCATCTCCACTAAAAATACAAAAATTAGCTGGGCATGGTGGCACACACCTATAATCCCAGCTACTCGAGAGGCTGAGGCAGGAAAATCACTTATACCCAGGAGAGGGAGGTTGCAGTGAGCCAGAATAGCACCACAGCACTCCAGCCTGGGCGGCAGAGTAAGACTCTGTTGTGACACCACCAGCAACAAAAAAACTCCCCAAAAACCTCAAGGAAAATAAAGAGTACACTCCTGGCAAGTAGCATTTTCTAAAGCTACTCTGAAAGAGTGGTCTATATTAGGAAAATTTAATTTCCTCAAGAAAGCAAAATCTTTTGTAACTCAGTATTTCATAGAAAACAAAATCCTATATATGTGTGTGTGTATGTGTATATTGTGTGTGTGTGTGTGTGTGTGTATATATATATATATATATAGTTTAGTAAGGAAAACATACTAAAAAAATTTCGTAAATTCTTTAGAAAAGAATAAATTCAGTACTTTCTCAGAATTTACATTTTGTTAAGAGTAGCATCAGTCAGAGTGTAAGGCCTTGTAGCCAGCATCCTTACTGCTCTGCCTATAGCCTCCTGGCCCACCCTGAAGGTCAGCTGTGGCTAGGGTGGGCAGTTGCAGTACCCATCAACAGCTTTCTGCCTCAAACACCTGCATGTTTGCCTCAGGGTTTTCTCCAGATACTTGGAGAAATGCTTGGCCTGAGTATAGGACAGGCCAGAAGTGATTTGTATTAATCCTCTCAGGAGGAACCTTCGAACAAGGAGGGCAGAATTGAGGGATTTATGGCCCAGCTTCCTCATCTCAGAAGGATAATCTAAGGCATGTCCGCCATGGTTTCTCAGTGGGTCCTCAGCAGAACTGGGCCCAGTTGCCCATAGTGGAAGCCTGCTTCTGATTAATGTATCCTTTTCAACTTTCCTTCCTTTACTATGTCACTTCCTCACTCCTCACTTCCAAAACACTTAAATCCAAATCCTGTGTCACAGTCTGCTTTCTGACAGGGGAATACAATCTAAGGTTGCATGCTAGATGTGAGACAGCTTCTTGAAACAAAGGCTTTTTCGTGTTTACTCTGGAATTCCTGATACTTAACATGCCTCCAGCACATATAAAAATCAGATATTTTCCTAGACCTCAATTAGATCTGAATACAGCAGAGAAGACAGTCAAAGATTCTACAGAATGAGGTATACTGGATTAATTTCTATAAGAGACACAACAGAAGTGCTATAGCATGTAGTGACTAATTATAAATCAGGAGATCAGCAAAGGCTTTAAGGAGGAGGTGGTAGTAAATCAGGCATTTGAAGGATGTACAAGATTTTGTCAAGTGGAGAAGAAGGATTAAAGTGACATTCCAGGCAAATGAAAGAGCAACATCAAAGTCTCAGAAGTATTAGGGTACATAGACTACTGAGAGAAGATAATAGTTTTTTGGAATGAACCTCAGAGTACATGAAGTAAGTGGGCAGAAAGCAAAAAGAAGCTAAGTTAGTCCATGGCAGCCTGCACATTCGAGGAAGCTCTGAATAGACGGGGAAAGAATGTTTCAGAACTACACATATAGAGATATTTTTTTTGGTGTGACTTCTAAAAAAAAGCCTCGCCCACGCATTGACGGTCACTTCCTTTGCTAACATTATTTTGCAAGTCTGACTCACTAATAGAGCATTTTTCCTGAAACTCAAAGCATTTAGAATTTGGATATATTTTCTTTTGTTTCTTAAAGAGGACAAGAAAAAGAGAAAAGAACTTCTCTTCTTGCCTGGGATTTCAACAAGTGTTTGTATCTTACATTGTCTAATTTATTATAATTCATTTCTTTAAGCTTTCCACTTTGAAGCTATCACTTTTTCTGAAGGGGACTATGATGTGCTCATTCTCCTGATATAAATTAGTTTGTGAAGAGAAAGATTTGGGAGACAAATGCAATGATCATCTAGTATGATGGGTGGGATAAGCACTGGTCTGGAAACAAGGAAACCTGGGCTCTAACTCTGGATCTTCCTCATCCTGGCTTTTTGGCCTTGGGGAAATCATTAAAACTTTCACTCTCTGTTCAGTGAGGTGTTGGACTAGACGATCTCTAAGATTTCTTCTAGCCCCAACCTCTTGTCCACTTGACAAAATTTTGTGCAACCATGGAGGACATGCCTCAGATTGTCCTGACATGATTAAATAAAGGTCAGAGGAGGAAACTGAGTCTCTTATGAATGTCACTAATAAAAGGTTATTTGAAAATTGATGACATTATCATTTTCTGAAAAAATATAATGCAAACATCATTTTCACTAGCTCCTTTAAAAGATCTTTTTTTCTGATGATTTAATGTAAGCTCCATCAATTAAAATGGGCATAATCGTGCTCATATAAAATAGTAATTTTCTAAAATGTATCTGATGGCACCAGGCCTTGGGGTATATTTCATTAGTTGTTGGAAAGATGATAGCATTTAATTAAGAAATGAATCACAATGAACAAACTAGATTCTGAATGTATTTCCCACTGAAATATAGACATCATTGATAGATGATAGATGATAGTCTGTTTTTAGGGCTAGCATTCTTTAAGATATTGTTGTAGTACAAAACAAGGTTAAAAAATTCTTGTCTCCTTATACTCTGAATAAAGTAGTAGCCAGAGAAGCAGTCTTCATAATTTACTTCTACTTTATCATGCACCTTCTAAATCGAGTTTTTTTTTTCATATTGGAAAACACTTCAGCTTATTCTGTCAGTGATTTTTTTTCCCCACGTGGTAATGATGGAAAGGTCTTAACTTACAGAGAAATAAGTATGGGAACAGTACCTGTTTAAACAGCAAGCACAGGGGCAGGTGAGAGAGTCTGGGAGGAGGTTCTTTTGCCTGAGGGTCACTGTCATGCAACAGTGCTGAACACAGCAGCATCCTCTACTAACTTCAAAATTTAGAAATCTCAAGTAATGTTCCAGTATTATCCAGGGAATCTGAAAAGAAAAACTGCCGCACTCAATAGTATATTTTTTAAAGTCATATTGGGGCTGGTCGTGGTGGCTCACGCCTGTAATCCCAGCACTTTGGGAGGCCGAGGCAGGTGGATCACGAGGTTAGGAGTTCAAGACCAGCCTAGCAACATGGTGAAACCCCGTCTCTACTGAAAATACAAAAATTAGCTGGGCATGGTGGTATGTGCCTGGAATCCTAGCTACTCGGGAGGCTGAGGCAGGATAATTGCTTGAACCAGGACCCAGGAGGCAGAGGTAGCAGTGAGCAAGATCATGCCACTGCACTCCAGCCTGGGCTACAGAGCGAGACTCTGTCTCAAAAAAAAAAAAAAAAAAAAAAAAAAAGAAGTCATATTGGACTTGAGAATTCTCTAGCCTGATTATTTACTTTTTAGACCTCAAACAGTTCAAGAGAATACAAAACAAACTATACTTTGAACCTAATAGTACAATGACAAAATAATTATTTTCTTTCCAAAACATTTGAAAATATGTCCAGTGCACTTGTTAAGACAAAATTCTAGATCCACAAATATTAAAATCACAAAAATGGTTTTGGTGAGAAGTGGCGAGCAGACCAGACAGGAAAGGTGAAGAAAGAGAATTAGCATTCACAGCATACTTTCCTGCCAGCTAGCCTGATATACACTAACTTTATTCTAATTTGTATAATCTTCACAAACAACTCTATAAGGTAGGTGTTATCTTTATTTTACAGTGGATAGAACTGAGGTTCATTAAAGTTAATTAACTTGCTCATCATAGTGTGGTTGTTAATGTCAGAGACCTCATTTGCTTTCAAGAGCTGTGCTTTTTAACACCATGCTGTGTTCTGCTCCAGATGATGCATCTCTACAGGAATTAAAAGCATATACTGTACATTTATTTTCCAAGAGTCAAATCACTATCATTTGATTTTAACATAAGCAAAGCAAAAGTCCCAGAGCATAAGCTTATCATTGTGAAACTACTGCAGATTTGGGTATCACAGGGTACACGTGGCAGGCTGGTGGGACCTCAATTTAGTCTGACTGAGAGTTTGATGCACTTGATGGGCGCAATGAGGATTGAACCATCAGAGGCTGGTGACTGGCCTCCAGGAATCACCGGTAGCCAATTACTTATTGGCAAAGTCAGAATAGGGTGAAGTGAGTAAGGCCTTTGCTCCAAGTGTAAAATTTAAGGGGGTACCCAAAACTCAGTAATTGAAATAAAAAATATTCTAATGCAATTTCTTAAAAAAAAATCCAAATCAGCAAATTACCTGTTTTTGTAAATAACACCAGGGCTCTGAGTTCTAAGCCACGTCAAATAGTGAATTTCTTTATCTCTCAGAGGTCTAAGGAAGAAGAAAGATCTCACTGGGTAAAATCAGAATGATTTTTACTGGATTCAGACACTCTGTTTTGGGGGGCATAGGAGCAGTATATTCTCTGATCCTGTGCTAGTAGGAATCTCCTACTTTCTTAGAGTAGGAGCTAGACTGAGCGTGACTAAGTGTCTTGATTTTCCCAGACTATGCAGGTTTTAGCACTGAAAGGACTGCTCCCCCCAAAACCCTCAGTCTTCAAAAAACTGCAATGATTGGTCATCCTGGCAG
>NC_045437.1:83954939-83999645 GCF_002776525.5 Piliocolobus tephrosceles | reverse complement strand
TGAATAGTGCCGCAATAAACATACGTGTGCATGTGTCTTTGTAGTAGCATAATTTATAATCCTTTGGGTATATACCCAGTAGTGGGATGGCTGGGTCATATGGTACATCTAGTTCTAGATCCTTGAGGAATTGCCATACTGTTTTCCATAATGGTTGAACTAGTTTACAATCCCACCAACAGTGTAAATGTGTTCCTATTTCTCCACATCCTCTCCAACACCTGTTTTTTCCTGATTTTTTAATGATTGCCATTCTAACTGGTGTGAGATGGTATCTCATTGTGGTTTTGATTTGCATTTCTCTGATGGTGAGTGATGATGAGCATTTTTTCATGTGTCTGTTGGCTGTATGAATGTCTTCTTTTGAGAAATGTCTGTTCATATCCTTTCCCCACTTTTTGATGGGGTTGTTTGCTTTTTTCTTGTATATTTGTTTGAGTTCTTTGTAGATTCTGGAAATTAGCCCTTTGTCAGATGAGTAGATTGCAAAAATTTTCTCCCATTCTGTAGGTTGCCGAGAATCATAGTCTTGGTGATTTCTCTGGAAGATATCACCACCTGCTTTCTTGGGCTTTCCAACTCCTTTAAATCCTGTTCTACTTATTCCTTGAGTCCCTGGGAGGTCTTGCACCTGCCATATTGAGCAAGTCCTCTTACCTTCTAGTGTTTGACATAGACATTGATGACCATCACTGTGACTGTGATTGAGGGTTTGGGGTTTCCAAAGCCACCAGAGCAGTCAATTGGCACCACTTCCTGCAGGGATGCATTCTGCTGTATTCAGTCAAATTCACTGAAATAAGATTTGCTTCCAAAACCTTTTTTTTTTTTTTTTTCTCAATGAGTTCCCTACACCTTCACTCCACGCGGAACCAATTTAGATCTGAACAAAAGTCTAATGAACTGCTCCCTCCAAACAAAGGCAAAATTACTGTAATGATGGAGAAATAGAAGTTATAGGGGCCCGTGAGTGAATTTGAACTAATCTTGTATTCTTTTCTTTTAAAGAAGACCCCTGGATCCATGTTGTGGACTGAATTGCATCCCCCCTCCAATTCATATATCGAAGCTCTAACCCCTAATGTGTTTGGAGATAGAGCTTTTAGGCTATAATTAAGGTTAAGTGAGGTCATAGGATGAGGTCCTAATTTGATGGGACTGGTGATCTTACAAGAAGAGTAAGGAGATACCCCTGTCCTTCTTCCCTGCTTTTCCTCTCTCTTTCCCCTCCCCCTACTTCTTCCTCTCTTTCTCTCTCCATGTGATTACATAGTCAGAAGGCAGCCTTCTGCAAGCTAGGAAGAGAGTCCTCTCCAGAGACCAATCATGGTGGCATCCTGCTCTCAGGTGTATAGCCTCTGGGGCTGTTAAGAAAAATAAATGTGTGTGGTTTAAACCACTCAGTCTATGATATTTTATTATGGCAGTCTTAGCAGACTAAGACAATTCATTTTGTCCATGAACCTGTATTTGACCAATAGGAATGCAAATTGAAATCCTTATCTCTGCCTTTATTAACTTTGTGTTACAGTGATAATTTATGGCCCAGAGAAGGAAAATCAGCACAGAGACAGGAATATTTTTTGGCCTGGAGCATTGACAGCAATTTAGCTACTGGGAAGCTATTGTTGTGAGTATCAGAGGTGATTAGAAGAGTGAAAGCCAGAAAGAGAAAGTTCCTTTTGTTTGAGCAACTCAAGTGAAACAGATTTGGTGGCATGACAGTAGAGGCCATTTCTGAGTGGGAGACAGCATAGCACAGTGGCTAAAAGCATGGCCTCTCGACTCAATACCTGCATCCACTATATATAATCTGTGTAAAAGTGGACATGTTGCTTTATCTTTCTTTGTATCAGTTCCTTATCTATAAGATAGTACCTATATCACAGAGTTTCTATAAAGAACAAACTTTATAAAATGTGTGGAGCTTTTAGAACAGTGCTTATTGCATAGAAAATCTTCAGAATATATTACCTATTTCATTTATAAGAAAACATCTTTAGTGTTTCCTAAACAAAGCATTCTCATTTGTCCAGCTGTACAAACTCTTGACTACCCTTTGCCTGGTATTCATATCCAGTCTATTCCTATGTCCTATCAATGTTATCTTCCAAATATTCAATTAATCCACATCCCTTCATCTCCACTACAGAGGACAAGTTTCTCTGGGAAAGAAAGTATTTTTCCTGGCTTCCAGAGAGGGAAGGAGTGCTAAAAGTCTTTACAATGTACTTCGATTTTTGCTATTTACTGCAATAGTCTAATTCATCTGGCTTTGCTTCCCGCATCCCCACTACTTGTTCTCCACACCTTGAGAAGAGTCCTTAAGGCGCTTCCTGAGCTTGCCTACTATTACTTGGTTAACAGTCGACTCATCATAAGTCAGCTCAAGTGTCCTTTCATGGGGACACTTGTCTTGCCTGCAATTCTCCCTCTTTCTCAAATCTAGGTAGGTTTTCTTTGTTATTTGTCAGATTTCTCTCCTTCATAAAAGATTTAGTCTACTCTTGCTCACCATCATACCTGTAGTGCCTGGGAGAGTGCTTGGCTCAACGTGATAATCAGTATTTGTTGAATGAATGAACTAATAAAAAAATGACCTGTCGGCTGGGGTTTCATCTCTTTTGCTGTTGAATGTTGTCTATACTATTTATTACTTGATGAATTGTTTTAATTGGTCCCTCAGGCCAATATGGCCTAAGCTATGTGGGTTATAAGTGCTATCATTTTTAAAAATCATATTAAATTATTCACTTGCATTGAAATATTCAAACCTACAGTTACCTAACAAACTTTATCTGAATGCCAGAATACAAAGAAATATTTCCAAACAGCCTTCTTATGGCATAAAACTTAGTTGCACTCGTTCTACAGTGAGTCTTACATTCATTAGAGGTCTTAATTAAGACTTAATTTTACTTGCAGGATTCCTAGAACTACAAATATCTGATGCATATAAAAATCACTGACAACAATCTTTGAAGAGTTCAGAAAATAAAGTTTGCAACTGGAGGTAGTTTTTGCTTCGTATGTACCATTTTTTTCTGTGGCTCTGAGAAAAAGGAAAGGGGTAATTTATTGAGCAGCACTTAGAAAAACATTTATTGAACAGAAAATATATTATTTTACCCTGCAAGGCATTATCATATTTCAAAGCTAATTTTCACACATAGAAATGGAGACTGAAAAGATTATTTTGATCAGATTGTCTCAGCTGGTAATAATAAATGTGAATTTCAAAATTCCAGAACTTTTGACTTCCAAATGTATCCTCCTGGTGAGCCATGCTGCCTCTGCCTTTAGGGTTGGCAAGAGCTTGTCTGCTGCCAACACCCTGTAAGTGGGTTGCATAGGGTATTATACAAGCTCTGGATTCCTTCCTTCTTTCTGTCTTTCTTCTTTCCTAGAGGAAATGCTTGAGTTGTTTAAGGTGAATTTTCTCTGTCTTGTCTATCATTTAGCTGTTTCTCCTTCCTGTATGTTTTTTGGTATGTTATCCAGAGTTACATGACATTAATAAATACCCAGGAATTAAGTGATTTTCATTCTTCATGCTTAAAGAAAAAACTCCACTAGTATTCAAATTCTTTAATATTGATATCATTTTCTGCATCATTCTACCACAAACCCTAAATAAAAGTTGCATGTGCAGGCACTTCAATCCTTCACACATGAACCCTTCCATTTAGTTATTTATTTAATTCCACTCTTGGAATAAGATAGGTATGCATTACAGTTTGGGTAAATAATGATTGCATTGTTCTCTTCTCATGTAATTTACTGGGGATTGGCACATCCTAGAGTAAATTGCAAAGACCGGAATTGGATTGAAGTGGAGTGCAGCTGTTGTATGCCTGTGTGCAAACAGCTTCCAAATAACAGTCTAAAATAGTCTTCCAACAGTGTCTGGTGATTTGCCAGCAATTTTTCTCATTGCCCTCGGATGTAAATCAGCTGAGCTAGGATGCATAAACTTAACAGATTGTCTTTTTAAAACAGCTTAGTCAAAATTATTTTTAAAATGCAGAAATGGCCTGAAGCTTGGTGTATGTGTGTGTATATGCATGCATGCATGCATGCACACATACACACATGCATATTGCTGACAATGATTTTGTAAACTCTGTAATTTTTATTCCACATTGTATGAGACCCCACTTCTCCTGGGATCCATCTGATATAGAATCTGTTGGTTTTCCACCAGTGATAATTTGATGTAAAATCTTAAATCTGGCCTGAAATGTTTTTTTGTCGTACTATCTTTACATCAGTATTAATCATTGTGATATACCAAGATATAATTCAGTTGGTTCATAACTGTGCCAATAGCTCTATCTTTAGGTACAAATAGACATACCTAAATCCAGTTCATTTTAAAAAATTTAACTACACTACAAAAGAGGTTGAATTATTCTCATTTTGTTTATGGATATGTTGGATGTGGGAAGAGGAGAGTAACAACTATGATATTATTGATCATTATGGATTGCATGACTGATACAGATAATATAAGTTTTCATTAATTTGATAAATGTTAACTGAGAGCTAGTGGGCCCCCGTGATTATATTAGGCTCTGGGGTTACTGAGATGAAGATTCTATGTCCCATTGTCAAAGCGGGGAGTTTCTTAAGGAGATAACCATGCAAACAGAGAGAATACAGTATGATACTCTTTTAGTATAAACAGCACCATTGACTTCCAATCAATTAGTTTCGATAATATCTGAAAGAGATATCTCTATTACTGCTATAATAAATGTATGTACAAAAAATAGAGAAATAGGTAAAGGATTATCTAACCCTACTTGCAAGAGCGAGAAAAGGTTTTACGAAGAAGATAATGACTGAGATGGCAATGAAAGATGTTTGAGGTATTTTGACAAAGGGGACAGAGTCAGAGGAGAACATTCCCATAGAGGGAGTAGTGTATAATAAAGGTGCAAACATAGAATTTGAATCATTCATGATGCTGCAAATGGTTCAGTATTTCAGGGGAGTAAAGTCTGAGCAAGGAAGTGGCAAGAGATAACCCTGAATAAATAGGCCAAAATCAGAGTGAGAAGAACTTTTCATGCCATGCAAATGGGATTAGATTTTTATGCCCTAAAGTAGCTGAAAACTTTTGAGAGTCTTAAACTTGAGAGTGTCATAGTCATCTTTTTGCATTAAAAATATCATTCTGATAGTACTATGGAGAATGGACTGAATGAGGACAATACCAAGGCTTGGGAAATCTGTAAGGAGGCTTTTGCAGTAATCTCAGTGACAAAGGATAAATACCTGAACCAGGGCAGACACAAGGAAATGGAAGGGAGAGTTATGAGAAGTCTTGAAATGTAGAATTGACCATCTTGGTAACTGATTTGATGTGGGATGTTGGGGCTAGATAGAAGAGAAAGAAACATAAGATATCTTTGAGATTTATCTTATGCAACTACATGGATGATGGTATATTTTCCTGAGATAATCAATTTAGAAGGTAGAGTAGGTGTGGGGGTGTTCAATTTTGGTAAGTGATAACTGCAAGATGCATGAGTGACTTTTCAGCTGCGATGGAGAGTGTGCTATTGGGCATAGGGCCCTGGAGCTTAGCAGGGATGTGGGTATATGTTTATAGGTGAGTTTATAGATGGTAGTTACATATTTGCAGATGAAACTGCCTAGGCAGTGTGGACAAGAAGAAAAGGCAAAGGATAGAGCCTTGAGGTACACCAACATTCATGGAGGGCACACTAGAGAATCCTACAAATAGTATTGAATAGAGGTCCAGTAGAGAACTAAGAGGAGGGCCAAGGAAGCCTGGTGCCACTGAAACCAAGACACTCCTCTTTGTATTGCAGCTGCCCTAAAGAGAAGAGCGTATCACATTTTGAAAAGTTTCAGGTATTGCTCAGATATTCCCTGTGATTTCTTCTTTTTTTTTTTTCTAGAATGCTTCCCTAATCTCTACATAAACTACCACTCTCCTGTGAAGCCCTCCTGGCTACTGTATCTGTAAGGTACAATGAAGTATTATGACCAAATCACTGGTGGCATTAATCAGAAATTAACTTTGTAATTATATATGCCCATTTTGTTTAGCCAAACAAGAGACAAGGTATTCATCATGCCTTGCCTGTGGTAGATGTCTCAGGCCAATCCACTAGAAGCAGAGCCTGAGAGAGGGACCCAGGTGCACATGATTCATTGAGGGAGTGCTTGTCACAAAAAACCTGCAAGTGAGTGGAGGAAGAAGGATGTGATCTTGGATTGCTTAGTCCTGGCCTGGTCCATAGCAGCCAGGGAGAATAATTGCATCTTAAAGTTATCCTTGCTTGAGGCAAGGGGGTTTGGTTTTGTACTCCTGAGTCAGCCAAGAGCAATCACTGGAGAAGGTCATAGGTGTCAGTCACTAGTCTTGCCCTGGCAGCAGATAGGGGAGGGATTTAATGACCTATACAAAGGTATCAACAGTGTCCACTGCAGCAGGCAGGCATTCGAGCATTTAGTGATTGCTTTGTATTTCCCGGATGTTGGCTCTTTTGGTATTTGGCTTGGGAGCTATGGTGAAGAAAAATAGTTCCTCTCTTCATCTCTCTGTCTCCCCGCTTCACCTCCAATCCTTTTTGTTTAAAATGGAACTTTATTTTTTGTATGTCTTCTATTGAGGAAAATAAAAAGTTTAAAAAAGAAAATAAGTATTGCACCAAATTCTAGCATCTTAAGATAATTACCGTTAACATTTCAGCATATTTTCTTCAAATTTTTATAAAAGCATTTTAGTCAAGATCATTCTTTAAACACAAATAGTCATTTTACTTCGTGTGCATAACCTTGTTAAATCTACAACTAGGTACAATTTTATTATGTGATTGAACTATACTTTATTATGACCATTCCCTTAATTCGGGGCTTTTACGTTTTCCCATATTTTCACTTTTATAAAAAATACTTTCAGCAATGTATTTTGCCATAAGAACTATTCTTCACATTTTAGATTATTTCTTAAGATTAAATTCCAAAAATGGAATTACTGAGATCAAAGTCATGAAAATTATAAGGTTCTTGGTAGATATTGCAAATTGCTTTTTTTTATAGGCCATCCAATTTAGACTTTCAGCAGCAATTGATGAGACTGCCTTTTGCTATATACCATGTCAGGGTAGTAGGCTGCTCCCTTTAGAATGAATCCCTCAGTTCTCTTCAGTGGAAACAACCGCTGAAATACAGTTCCTGTATTCTCTTCAGAGATACGCTATATGTATTTATGATATTTTTTGATGTATGAAAATTTTGTAGTTTTACAAAGACAATCTCATTACATAGTCAAATTTGCTAATATTTCTCATGATTGTGGTCCACTTTTGATTTTCCTCTTTGTCATTGACTGGTTGATATAATTATTTTGGTCAAAGAAGAGTCATATTGATCTTGAAAACTGGGACAAGAAAACTTTGTAAGAGGTGTTTGCTCAATCCATTTCACTCTTCTCAGGGGAGCCCGTGGGATGACCCACACCAGTGTAAGCCTTCGGTTTTCTAAGCAAGGTGGAAAAAATCAGCTTCATCTTGTCTGAGGGAAGGGCTCAGAAACAATGTCTGTCTACTGCTCAGAGATTTGTAAAGTGATGACAATTCTGCCCATTGTTGTTAGAGAATACAGCATTTGCTCTAAAGGAAGGTTGTGTGTGTCTTTAGGTTCAGAGTGGAGGTGAGGCATAAATCAGAGAGAAGCAAACTGGTGGTAGAGACTAGGTAAGAATAGATAACAACACGTTTTCAGAATTTATTGGGGAAGTATGCAAGCTCTCTCAAATGCCCTCCTTTTGCTAAATTCCACAGCAACATGTTTTTTTATTATATACAAGATCGCATACAGAGGAACTTGCCATACTGGGTGGATGTTGTTTTCTCTATGTTCATTCCTCTTAAAACATTTTAAAATTATTTTGACATTCAGCAACTTATAAGTAGAAGCCTGAACAAGATAATTTAATTCTTGATCTGTATGATGTTAGGATTTGGATAAAGTGAACGAAAAAGTTATTACTCAAATGTGCCCAAAATAGTATAATAATATATTTCAGAAGGTGTTAGAAAACAATTATAACTGTTCAAAAATCTTGTCCTAAAGATCAGGTATTCTGAATTTTTATTTTTTAAAATCTTGACACAAACAGTTTCTATTTTATTAAATTTCTTCACAAAGATCCGAACTCTTTCTAGTATATACCTGGCAACATACCAAATAGCACTGTCTGATAAATATAAATTTAAATCACTGAAGCAGAGTCTGAACTGAGGAAGAAAATTTGATGTAGGAGAGCACAATTCCTCTTCTGTGTTAAAGAGTAGTGCTGTAAGATTCCCTTTCTTGTTGGGATAAGAGAAGGGAGTAGGAATGAGTGGAAATTGGGGGTACAATACATCATGATTTCTTGTGATGAAAGAAAAGCAGTGAACACCTTTGGGTCTCCATTTCTTTAACTTTAACGTGGGGAGACGGGCTCGATTTGTAAATTACGTGATCTGTAACTTGGGTTCATCATGTTCTCCCCTGTGGTGAAATAGGAACAAGGACCCACTGAGTTTTCTCTTTTGCTAATGGTTGTTTTCTTTAGAGCAGCTTGATGAAAGGCATAAAGGGAAAGAGAAGATTTTCTTGTGGAATAGCAATTTAGAGAGACTTTGGTGGAGAGCAAGGATAAAACCCAGCTTTTAACACAAATTTGTGGCTAAGAGGTGCTTCTGCTTTTTAAAGCTGATTATAATGACAAAAGAGGGAAAGGGATGAAGGTGAATAGTGAAAGGGCAAGATACCAAGTGTGTTATTGTGCCAATGAGGTGTGACACCTGAGAAATGGTCAAGTATTCATTGAAAAAATTCTAGGTAATGGAACAAAAATGGAAGGCTTCTTGCTTTTCAAATATACAGAACAAAGAGGTTTGCCCTTGAAATTTTTGGTAAGAGTCATAGATTTTAGGTAGGAGGTTATTTTCTGACCTCCTCCCCTGATAATCTCTGACTTACTCATCTCAGTACAAGCACCCTTTTGTTATTCTCAAACATGCCAGGAAAGCTTCACCTTGGGGCTTTGGACCTGGTTTTTTCCTTTCATGGACTGCTCTTCCCCAGATATTCTTGTGATCAGTTCCCTCACCCTTCAAGTCTTTGCTCAAAAGTCACTTTCCCATTGAGACTTTCCCATTAGATGATGCAGCCAGCCTCCTCCTTCCACCCCAGCTGATGATCCCTTCCCCCAAACCCACCTCATCCCCTTTACTCTGATGTACTCCTTTTTTTCCATAGCACTTATGATCTTCTAATACATGGCAAATTTCAGTTATTTTCATTATTTATTATTTATGATCTCTTGCTTCCTTCCCCCACCCTCCTTCTATTCCCAGATGGAATGCTAAGCTTCAAAAGGGCAACGATTTTTATTTTTTTCCTTATGAATGTGCTCAAAATAACTAGTACAGTGTCTGATATGTGAAAGGTACAAAAGGTACTCATTTAGCATTTGTTAAATGAATAAATGAAGGCTTATGCAATCCACATGTATGAGAAGTACACATCAGCTAAGGAATGCAATAGAGAGATTTTATATATGTCTGCTTTTCCTATAGCTAGTAGGTACAGATACAGGAAACTATATTGACTAAAGGTTTGTTTTGTTTCCTGGGAGAAAAACTGCAAGTTCACCATGTTTTCTTAGATTCATAATATTTTGGTTTTGGGTGATGCTTCAAAGGTTTTTTCAGAGTCTTGTGTTATACGTTAGCTCATTTTAATCTCTATTTTACAATAAGAAAACCAAAATGCAGAGAGGCAAAAACTCCCTGGCAACAAATGTGACCTCACAGAAGGGTACTCAGGTTTTCTGGTTCCACAGCTTTCCCATAACACAGAGAAGATATAAAGACTACGTCATTTGAAGGACAAAAGACAAAAAGATGGGGTGTGTGTGTGTCTGTGTGTGTCTGTGTGTCTGTGTGTGTAAAAGGGATGCAGAGTGTAATGTCTGTTCATAGACCTAGAGCAGAGCACAAGAACAGAGACAAATTGTTAGAGACAAAGGAGAGCACTGACATTTACAGTGACCTACATTTATTGTTCAATATTCAAAACATGTTTTAAAAGCTTAAAATATCTAAAATATTTCCATACTGCTCATTTATGCCACAAAATTTATAATCTGTAAGGGGATTTATTATTATTTCCTCTGTTTCTTGTAACTGTAACCCATTTGAAATATTATCAAAACTGAAATCTTGTCATTATTTTCCAATAGTTTTCAGCTCTGTAGCCATAAATTTTCAATATTAGACAGCAGTTTTTGATCTTTGTTAACATGTATTTATCACATATTTTATTTCTGGGATACACAGCTGTTCACTGTAAAACTATTCTTTTAAGTGTCAGCCTTCAATCATTTGGCCATTTCATTTCTATTTTTTCCCCTAGCAGCTGTTCTATTGATTGTCTAGAAATTGTTTGTTCTATGTTTAAAATTATAACAGGAAGTGCAAAATTAAAAGGTTACATGTAAAAAAAGGATGCTGGAGTCTAGAACACAAGTGCAGCTGTGCGCTTCCAAGAAACTGATATATATATATATATATATATTCCACACACACACACCCCATACACACATCCACATATACACACACATTGGAAATGCATATGTACAGACATTAATATTGACTTTATTGAAATAGTTTAGGAAAAATATCAAGTATATTAAGTGAATACCACATGCTAGTTACTTTGCTGAATGCTGAGACACTGTTTCAGGAAGTTGGTATAATACTATTATCCTTATTTTGGCTGGGCACTGTGGTTCACACCTGTAATCCCAGCACTTTGGGAGGCCGAGGCGAGTGGATCACCTGAGGTCAGGAGTTCGAGACCAGCCTGGCCAACATGGTGAAACCCCGTCTCTACTAAAAATACAAAAATGAGTTGGGCGTAGTGGCGGACTCCTGTAATCCCCAGTACCCGGGAGGCTGAGGCATGACAATCGCTTAAACCCAGGAGGTGGAGGTTGCAGTGAGTTGAGATCTTGCCACTGCACTCCAGCCTGGGTGACAGAGTGAGACTCCATCTCAGAAAAAAAAAAAAAAAACTTATTTTACGGATGAGGAAACTGAAGTTCAGGGAAGCTAAGTAACCTGTTCAAAGTTTCCATAGCAACTATATTGCAGAGATAAAGTTGGAATTAAGTTTTGTCCTGATTTCAAAAGGTTTGTTTCTCCTCCTAATCTCTTTTTTCCTGAACTATTTCACATATATAAGAACTATACAGAGAAAATGAAAATGTATGTATTTATCATTTAGCTTAAGAAGCAGAACATGGTAAACAAAATTGGACTCCTAATTATATCTCCTAATCCTATTTCCTTGCTTTTCCTTCTGAATCCTGAATTTGTGTTTATCATTCCCATTTACATTTTTATATGTTTACGCTTTTTAAATTTTTGATCTATCTTGTGTTTATAGATGTTTAGGTTGTCTCTTTTTTTTTTTTTTTTGAGACAGAGTCTCACTCTGTCACCTAGGTTGGAGTGCAGTGACGCAATCATGGCTCACTGCAACCTCCACCTCCCAGGTTCAAGCTATTCTTCTGCTTCAGCCTCCCGAGTAGCTGGGGTCACAGGTGCATGCCACCATACCTGGCTAGTTTTTGGAGTTTTTAGTAGAGAAGGGATTTCACCATTTTGGCCAGGCTGATCTTGAACTCCTGACCTTGTGATCCACCCACCTTGGCCTCCCAAAGTGCTGGGATTATAGGCGTGAGCCACCGAGCCTGGCCAGTTGTCTCTAACTTTTAGCAATGACTTTACATTTTTGACAAGCTGATGGGTACAAAACAGTGTATTACTGTTTTTTAATTGGCACTTTCCTGATTGGTATTGAAATGGAATTCTTTTCATATATTTATTGGCAATTAATATTGACAGTTCAAGTATTTTGCCTCTTTCTTCTAGTGAGTTGTTCATCCTTTTCTTATTAATTTTAGGGTGACTGCAGATGATAATCTCTGTAGATGTCTTCCTGAATTTATTTTTCTATGTCTTTTGATGTACAGGAATTTTTCATATGTTTAAAGGTTTATGAGTCCATTTTCACACTACTATAAAGAAACTACTGGAGACTGGGTAATTTATAAAGAAAAAGTGTTTCTTTTATCTATTTTTATTTATTTATTTTAGAGACAGAGTCTCACTATGTTGGCCAGGCTGGTCTTGAACTTTTGGGCGCCAGCAGCCCTTCTGCTTCGGCCTCCCGAAGTGCTGGGATTACAGGCATGAGCCACCATGCTCAGCCAAGAAAAAAGTTTGAATTGACTCACAGTTCCACATGGTTGGGGAGGACTCAGGAAACTTACAATCATGGCTGAAGGTGAAAGAGAAGCAAGGCATGACTTACATGGCAGCAGCAGAGAGAGAAAGTAATACGGGGGGGTAAGTATCAAACATTTTTAAACCACCAGATCTCCTGAGAACTCACTCACTATCATAAGAACAGCATGGGGGAAACCGCCCCATGATCCAATCACCTACCACCAGATCCCTCTCTCAACACATAGGAATTACAATTCAAGATGAGATTTGGGTGGGGACACAGAGCCAAACCATATCAAAAGGAAATTTTTATTTCTTTTTCTGTGAATTGTCTATTGATATCCTTTGCCTATTTGCAAAGGATATCTGTTCTTCTATTGGAGCTTTTTGTCTCTTCCTCAACTTTTTTTCTTTTAAATTGTAAGAGCTATTAACTATTTTTATTTTTTCTTTTCTTTTCTTCCTTTCCTTTCTTTTCTTTCTTCTTTCCTCTCTCTCAGCTCTCTCTCTCTCTCTCTCCCTCCCTCTCTCGGTTTCACTCTGTTGCCCATGCTGGAGTGCAGTGGTGTGATAATAGCTCACTGTAGCCTTGAACTCTTGAGCTCAAGCGATCCTCGTCTCAGCCTCCCGGGTAACTAGGACTGCAGACATCATGCCCAACTCATTATTTTTTCTTTGGCAGAGGTGGAGGTCTCACTATGTTGCTTAGATTAGTTTCAAACTCCTGGGTTCAAGTGATCCTCCCACCTTGGCCTCCCAACGTGCTGTGATTACAGGCTAGAGCCACCACACTTGACCTCTTCTTGTATTTTTGTAATCTTACTTTTTACATTTAAATCTTACATCCTTTGAGAATTTATCTTAGTGTGATCCACCCTTACCTGGGCTATTCAGTTTTTCCAACAGCATTTATTTAAAAGTCCATCTTTATCTCACTGATTTCAGATGTCACTGAATTCTTGTGTGCATTTCAGTCTATTTCTGGACTTTCCATTTTGCTCCATTGGTTTTTCTATTTATGTAGCATTACTACACTATTTTAATGATCAGGTCTTTATAATATAATTTAATATGTGATAAGGTTAGTTGATCCTTATTGGCCTTCTTTTTACAAGTTTTCCTAGCCACTCCTTATTTATGACTTTTCTATATGAACTTGATATCAGTTTGGCTACTTCTTTTACAAAATTCTTTTGGAATTTTATTGAGATTTTGTTGAATTTATAAATTAAGATAGATAGAATTAAGATCTCAATGATGTGTTTTCCCATCTAAAAACATGGAAGGACATTTCATTTATTCAAATCTACTTTTAGGTCCTTTAAAAGTGCTTATGTTTTTGTAAAAATAAATTATGGATTTTAAAAAAGTTATGTTTTAAGTTATTTTAGGAATAACTGTTTATTCCTAATTGTTTTTATCTTTTTTTATTGCTGTTTTGCATTAAGTCTTTTCTTCTATTTTATCCTCTATCAGGTTATTGTTTGTAAAAATGGACTATTGATACATATATATTAATTTGATACCCTACTACTTCACTGAATTTCCTAATTGTTTTTAGTTTATGGGAAATTCTGAGTTTTCAGTTATACAATATACCATCTACAAATAGTGATAGTTTTACTTTCTCCATTAATATATTTCTGCGTATAGACTCTACTTTGCTTGGGAAAGCAACAAAATAAAAAATACTTCTATGTGTAATTTATTTTTCATTTTTATCACGTTGGCTAATATTTCAAGTATAATATTAAATAGCAGTGATGACAAAACACATCCTTACCTTTTTCCTGAGTTAAGTGAAAATAATGCCAATGTTTTGCCTTTCACTATGATGATTTTTTGTAATATATATAGACACATACAAATACATACATACATACGTTTACATATGTATATGTACATACAAGTTTATAAATATAAATACCTATATGTATGTATATGTATATATGTTTATATATGGATATATGTGTAAACATATTATATATATCTGTGCATATATATGCTGAGATGTTTGTATATGTATGTATTTTCTTGATATATAATGCAAAAATTCAGCTGAGTGATCTTAATAAGAATTGGTGTTGAATTTTTTGACATCAGTGAAGATACTGATATGACATTTCTCCTGAAATCTTTTAATATAATTCATTATATTAATCAGCTTTCCAATATTCAGTCATCTTTGAATTTTTAGAATCTCTTTCTCAGTGCAGTTGTTTTTTTAATGGTGTTTTTGGATGGTAATTGTTAAACCTTAAGATTTGGCCAGCCACAGTGACTCATGCCTGTAATCCCAGCACTTTGGGAGGACAAGGCGGGTGGATCACGAGGTCAGGAGTTCAAGACCAGCCTAACCAACATAGTGAAACCCCATCTCTACTGAAAATAC
Organism: Piliocolobus tephrosceles; assembly: GCF_002776525.5. Classification (NCBI taxonomy): domain Eukaryota; kingdom Metazoa; phylum Chordata; class Mammalia; order Primates; family Cercopithecidae; genus Piliocolobus; species Piliocolobus tephrosceles. The sequence continues at coordinate 83,984,927 of NC_045437.1, read as the reverse complement.
AAAAATTAGCTATGCGTAGTAGCGGGCACCTCTAGTCCTAGCTACTTGGGAAGCTGAGACAGGAGAATTGCTTGAACCCAGGAGGCTGAGGATGCAGTGAGCCAAGATTGCAGCGCTGCACTCCAGCCTGGGTGACACAGCGAGTCTCTGTCTGGAAAACAAAACAAAACCCTTAAGATTTATGCGTTGACATTTACAAGTGATATTGGTCAGAACCAATAATCTAGGATATTATTTACTTATTTACCTTTTCCTTAGCTTTTCCAGGATTCTGTGGCTAATTTGGATTTAAACTCCAAGCCAGGATATGGGCACATTTGGTGAACAAATGTTATGAGTCCCTTCTCTCATGAGCACCTTTGAGTGTGAGCTTTACATACAGGTATGCAAGCCAACACTTTGTTTCCTATCTCACATATTTTTTAAGACTGAAGCCTTCTAGTTACTGAGCTCAATTCAGTGTGAAAGAATGTTTGCTATAAACAACATGGCAACCAGGCCAAATGATCTGAAGGAGAGAGACAGCATTGGAGTTGGAAGTTGCAGTGTCTTTGACAACCTAATCTCAGAGATGATTATTTCTATCATATTGTATTGGCCACACAGATTAACTATGGTGTAATATGGGAGAGGATTACATGAAGTTTCTAACACCAGGAAGAGGTGATCATTGGAAGCTGTTTTACATGCTGGCTGCCAGAATATATTCCCATTTTTAAATTATTTTAATTCTAGTACATAATGACAGTTCATGACTGCAAAGACACAATGAAATGATATGATAGAACAGATATCTGAAGGTGTCAAGGGATAGTAAAATGGAAAATAATTTAAATAGAAAGTTTTTACAGACAAACTTAGCTAGCCAATCGTGGATTTGTTTGTTTCACAATAATTTCATACTGGTGAGTTTGTTTTCTTATAATACAACTGACGTAGAATTTTTCTTCTCGGTCATTTTGCAAGCCAGGTACCCCTGGCTGGCAATGCCCCGCCCAGGCCTTGCTCCACCACACTTGAGTGCCCCAGCTTGCCTGTGTTACAGCTTATACCCACGTTCGGCAGTTCCTGAGCTCTTTATACTGTGCCCAAGAATGAGGATACACTGGACATTGAAAGGTAAGGAGGGAGGAGAAGAATTTCATTGAGCAATGAAAACAGCTCTCAGAAGAGAGGGGAGCTGGAGAGGGAATGAGAAGGGCAGGTTGTCTTGCCCAAAGTCAAGTTGTCTCTACCCTGTAGTCAGGTTATTTCCCCCTTTACTGACTGAGTCTGAGGTCTTTAAAGGCACAGGATGGGGAGTGCATGCTGATTGGTTTGTGAGTATGCAAAAAAGGTTAAAGCGAAGACACCAGTCAAAAGTGGGCATGACAGTGTAGAAAACCAATTAGGAAATGGTAGGTATATGTAAAACAGGTGAACAGTGGGGTCCAATCAGAGGAAAGCACACTGAACAGGAAGACAAGTTCTCAATCTGGTCTGAGGATTTAACTTGTAGCTTGACTTTCAGGCTTTAAACTGTCTTTGGCTTAGAGGTTGGTTTTCACTGGGAACCTGCCCCTATCTGCCTAGGCATTTGGCTGCTTCCTGTCACTATCACAACTACCAGTATATCAATATAAAAGACATTGTGTAATTGCTGAATAAGTGGAGAGTTTGAAAATATATTAATCTAAATAGTTCTGACAAATGATTGTTCTATTTTCAAAAAATGAGACATTTCATCTAAACTTAGGGTTAATCAATCTCAGGATTATATTAGAGAAATAGATAAATTTTATTCTCTTTTTAGAACACCATTAGAATTTAAACATATTATCCTATGTCAAGTACATTGTCAATAGAATAAGTACTGATTATCTATTGAAAGACAGTGTTAGTGATAGGTTGACTAATCTTATTAATGATGGTTACGTATTCTAGATGGAGTATTTTCTTTATATTCTGCCTCATTTCCACTTCATTTTGGAGCATATAGCAGCTGCTAAATGCATCCTGAAAAAGTGAGAAGTAAATTTCCCAGATGACCCTTTAATAATGTAAGAAAATCAGCTAAGGCCTTTCAAATAAATGATATTCATATCATCAGTATTAACTCTGTTAATCCTAGGTAGGGTCTCTCTCAGAAGCCTATCACATTTAGAAAACTTTAGAGATTTCATCTACAAAGAAAATTGGAATACAACTTTACATGCCCATTCTCTGGAACCTCCCTCTTTGAATAATATTAATTTTTGAAATACTGCCTAAGATTCACATATATATAGTAGTTAGGTGCTTTCGATGTCTGTTTACCAAGTTATGGTAGCCAAAATATCCTTCTTTATGAGTCCTCCTTAGAAAAACCTGAAAGCTACCCATCTACACTATATTTGTGAGAACATAAAATTAATCAATTATTTAACATTATTGAGACAGTCTTCTAGATTCTGGAAAAGAAAATCTGTGCCTTATATTTAGAAAATTTATATATGTGTTTACCCTGGTAATCTCATCTCTGGGAATCCTAAAGATGTACTGAAAAAAATACAAAATGTCATACACATAAATACATACGAATATTATAGTATTTGTAATAATGAAAGGACCAACCCGAATGCCCATCAATAAGGCAAGGGTTGAATAAAATATGACACATTCACCTAGTGGATTACTTTGTAGATATAAAAAGGAATGAGGAGGATTTCCATATAATTTCATTTGCAGTGCCTTTTTTTTTTTTTTTTTTTGAGATGGAGTCTTGCTCTGTCACCAGGCTGGAGTACAGCGGCGCGATCTCGGCTCACTGCAACCTCAGTCTCCTGGGTTCAAGCGATTCCCCTGCCTCAGCCTCCTGAGTAGCTGGGACTACAGGCATGTGCCACCACACCCAGATTTTAAATATACACACACACACACACACACACACACACACACACACACACACGTATTTTGTATTTTAGTAGAGATGGGTTTCACCATGTTAGCCAGGATGGTCTCGATCTCCTGACCTCGTGACCCATGCACCTTGGCCTCCCAAAGTGCTGGGATTACAGGTGTGAGCCACAGCGCTGGCCCATTTGCAATATCTTAATATGTATTGCTATGTTGAAAAAAGCAAGGTCAGTTTATAGTATTTGAAATATGCTATGTTTAGTGTAAGTATAGAAGCAGATATGAAAATCCAAATTATATCTTTGCTTGTAGGTCCGGGAATAAACAATGGAAAGATAAGTCAGAAACTAATAAAAATTCTTACCTATGGGGAGAAAGAGGAGAAACATTGTGGTACAGTCAGACATGGAGGTGGGACTTTAGAGAATGTACTTAGGTATAAAGGTTTGACTGTTTTACATAATTAAAAACCACATTAAATAAAAACGGGAAAAAATTCGTAAAGAATTAAAATAATAAATAATGAAACAAATGAACTTAGTGGCATTAAAAAGTTGGTTACATAACCGTGTTGACAAACTAATTATATCAAGTGATTTAAAAAATGGTATTTTATCTATCTCTAATGCGATGACAAAAAAAGAATTGCAAAATAACCTGTAAACTGCAAAAAGGAGTCTTACTATTATATGTACTATCATTTTGAAACTAAAGTATATTGTAAGATAAAGTATTCAGTAATTATGTTAATGTTTTAGGAACCAAGGGTTTCCATATGAGAAGGAAACAAGTATAAAATAGTAAAATACCTTGTGATTTTATATTTGAATTTGAAATATCAGTTAGCATTCATGATTCTACCCTTTACCCACCCAAATAAAATATTTTACTAATTTCCCAGCTAGGTCTTTGAAAAGGCTTAGAAACAATGAAAATTTAGCAACATTCTAAAATACCATTTTCCACTAAAAGAAATCAAGTCTCCTTAGAGAATGGCGATTCTAGATCTATAACAGAAAATGTTTAAGATTCGCCTGGGATATATTGTGCGAAAAAGCATGAAAGCTATCCAATACTAACGTGGTCACATTAAATGTATACATCATCAACTTGAAGTTGGTCCTAGAAGTCTACCTGAGACAATTCGAGCATCCAAAAAGATAAATGACCAGGCCAGGCACGGTGGCTCACGCCTGTAATCCCAGCATTTTGGGAGGCCAAGACAAGCGGATCACTTGAGGTCGGGAGTTAGAGAGCAGCCTGGCCAACATGGTAAAACCTTGTCTCTACTAGAAATATTTAAAAAATTAGCCAGGCATGGTGGTGCATGCCTGTAAGCCCAGCTATTCAGGAGGCTGAGGCAGGATACTCATTTGAACCTGTGAGACGGAAGTTGCAGTGAGCTGAGATGGCGCCACTGCACTCCAGACTAGGTGACAGAGTGAGACTCCATCTCAAACAAAATAAAACAACCCTCCCCAAAACCAAACCAAAACAAAAAGATTAATGGCTATACTAGATCAAAACACAAATATGTAAGAATGTGTGAGTCCATTATGAGACAAAAAAAAAAAAAAAAACACACCAAAAAATAACAATACCAAACAAAACAAACTAACCCCCAAGGTATTAAATAACTTGAAATTTGCTGGGGCACCAAGTCATTATGCTGCCAGCTAACAAAAGATCAGACATTTATTCTACTTGAACAATAGTTGATATGAGAAAGCTCTCTTCTTATTAATGAATTTAGATAATAAATGCAAAAGAAGTGATAAAATTATTAATGAAGGCAATAATCATTAATGGATACTAAACCATCAGCTAAACTGTTGGTGGGAACTTCATAATGGAGAAATCAGGCTGATATCACCCTAACCTTCTGATTTATCTTAGCATCACTAAAGGGGTGCCAACCCCTCATTTTGTGCCCCATCATGAGACACAGCAGGAAGTAAAACAGAATTCTTGCCTATAAAAATGAACCTGAATCTAATTAGACTTCTGTATATAACAACAACCAGATCATAGAAAATATTAAGTGGTAAGCAATCTGTCAAATTTAGAATATGAGACATGCTAGAGGACAAATGTACTGGGTTTCCAACAAATCAATAGCATGGGAGGAATACAGAAGTAGAGGGAAGAGATTTAAGACATAAAAAGCCAAATGAAGCATGTGGGTCTTGTTAGGATCCCAATTCAAATGAATTAAATGTAAAGAGACATGGTTGAGATAATCAGGCAATTTGAATTCAAAATAAGAATAAATGACACAAAGGGTTATTGTTAATTTAATTTGATGTGATAATGGTATGATGATTTCAAATATTACAAAACAATTCTTTATTAGGAAGAGATATACACTGAAGATTTTATAGGTGAAATAACATGAAATCTTATGTCTAAGATTTGCTTGAAAATACCTCAAAGAAAAACAATTGTAGAGAGATAGAGGAGATGTGATTGGTAAAAATATTAAAATTTTTTGAACCTGAGTGATAATGGTGGTCCACTATAGTATTATTCCTATGGAGGTTCACTATAATATTCTTCCTATTTTCATAGGTCTCTGTACAATACATTTTTAAAACTCTGCTCTCATGTAGATTACATTTTCGTAGAAGATACAGATAACAAACATGTCATAATAAAATATATAGTCCTTTAAACATAAATAAGGAAACATAAATCAAACATGAAGGGGGTAGGAAAAATAGGATAGTGATGTGCAATTTTGATAGGGTGGTCAGGAAAATTCTCATTGAGAAAATCACATTGAGTAAAGGCTTGAAGTGAGGTAGCAAACCATGCAAATATCTCTAAGAAGAGTATTTCAAACAGAATGAACAGTAAATGCAAAGTCCCTGAGGCAGGAGCATGAGTTGTTTAAGGAACAACGAGGAGGCCAATATGATGGGAACATCTTGAGTGAGGGGTTGAATAGTAGCAGTTGAGGTCAGAGAAGAAAAAGTGGAGAGGAGATACAAATCACATAGTACTTTCTAGGTCACAGTGGGGTAGATTTGCAAATTCCTCTCCATCAAGTAAAATTGTAGATTTTACTGGTAGATGTGATATATTTCTTCTGTGGTTTTAAGTACCCACTACATTACTACATAAACCATGGGTATATGTGCTTTGACTGAAGAAGCACAAATGTAGCCTATTCCTTTAATGTTAGCAAATAATGGCATAAGAAATTACCTTGACAAGATATATCAAAGAGAGGGATGCATAGAGAGTTCTCTTAAAGATGTATATAATGTGATTAGAACAAAATGAACCCTAAACCCAGTAGAGAAGAAAATCTAGCGGAAAGGGAATTAAATAGCTTCTCATTACTCCAGATGGGGTACTAGGCAGACTGATAGTGTAGAAGGAGGAGGATCCCTGTGCAGGAAGCCTGGAGGCCCCCAGAGGAAATGATTCTACCCTATCCTGTCAGGGGAAGAAGAACAATTCTGCCCAAGGGTCTCAGGTCTCAGGTCTCATCAGGAGTGGCCCCAGTGCATGTCTTGTCAATTGCTTTGAAGAGAGAGTCACAGGCTCTTTTCATATAGTGTTGCTTGGGTCACTCGGGGCTCTTTTGGCAAATGGATAGGTATTGAGAAACTGGGCTGCCATGCACAAAGAACTCACTATTCCACTTAAGTTATGTTGCTGGATGTCATCATCCTCTTACATTTCACGTGTAACATTTACAACTAATTCTAAGTGTTGTATTTTTGAGCCACGTAACTCTGTTTAAATGTTTTTGTTTATTACTTACAGGGCTTAACTAATTTAGAGGATGGTCTGATGATTTAAAAAAATCCTATTACAATGTGTCCAGGTAGGGTTCCCCCCACCGAAAAAAAAATTTCAGGGGAATACTAACAATACAGGACACTACAAAATATTTTTTTAGCATTTGAATTTTTCCTGGTTTTGCCAATGTAATAGAAATATCTCTGAGATTATAAATTTAGTTTTAAAACAATTATTGTTATTTTTTACTTATTTACCACAGAAATATGAAATGATTTTGGCTATATGGTGATGTAATGAACTATTCCATGATTTCCTGAACTGCTCTCTGGAGTGAGAAGGGATCTTGATCATCTGGCTTGGGCTGGAATTCTAGGATTAAGATCAGATACGAGAATGAAGGCTCACAAGGCGTGTTAGAAAGAAGAACCAGAAAAAAGTTTTAGGAACTAAAACTCAAACCCAAAGTAGGAACTTAAGGAGAATAAAACTTAATAAAAAAAATAGGAGGTTTGGCCAGGCACGATGGCTCACACCTATAATCTCAGCACTTTGCAGACAGATCACCTGAGGTCAAGAGTTCGAGACCAGTCTGGCAAATACGGTGAAACCCCATCTCTACTAAAAATACAAAAATATTGCCAGGGGTGGTAGTACATTCCTGTAATCGCAGCTACTTGCGAGACTGAGGCAGGAGAATTGCTTGAACCCAGGAGATGGAGGTTGCAGCGGGCTAAGACCGGGTCACTGCACTCCAGCCTAGGCTACAGAGCGAGACTCCATCTCAAAACAAAACAAAAAAAAGTAAGAGGTTTGTGATTGGGGTCAAATATAAAGTATGTTAGGAAGAATAAAAATGAAATGGCACCTGGAGATATTGTCTGAGTCATCATTACACAAAAGGAAGTTAACTTAGTGCTCCTGGGTTCTTCGCCATGAGCTAGTCAGAAACTCTGATGAGGCCTGTATTTTTAACTACAGTATAGACTGCTGGTCATCAACAGGCTAACTATAGTGCCCTTGGAATGATCTGAAAGAGCCCAAAGTACCACATTGGTGATACTACAGTGCCTTTGTTTTTCCTCCAGTTTATTTGATCCAGACTCAAGATAGATTATCTGCCTGATTTGATTTACATGTTTATCTTCCCTGTGAAATTGTTAAGCATTCAGTGTCAGGGATCATGTCTTATTCACACTTATTAATGACTATTTATTGATGGAAAAAGAGAATTATTCTGGCCAAAGACAAAAGAGTTTACTTGAACTCACATGCCACAAACTTAAATAAGCCAGATTACCCACCTATTTATACAGCGTCAGGTAACACTCAACTGCACAAGTTTACAGATATGAAGTTGGCCGCAAAGTCTCAATGTATAGCCTTTGAAATTTTGCAGAGACAAGAAAATCAATTTTATTATGCATTCTCTCAGCAATAGCAATGGTAGCCCTACTCTCTTCCTGATTCCTCATCTGGATGTGTTGTGACAGTGTAGAGGTGGAAAGCTAGAAGCAGCTGTTCACATGGTGTAATAAGATAAATTCCTAAAGACTGTCTGTCCAAAATTATTTTCACTCTTTCCCATGGATTTATGCTTGCAAATTTTATATTTTTAATACTAAAAGTGGTGCTAATTGAATAAAGAATAAAAATATAAAGTTATTTAGCTACAAACTGATAATTAACTTGGCTACTACCCTTCCTACCTTACTACTTCCTATGGTTTGCTTTCTAAGCTACACACCCAAACAGGAAAGACAAGCTTCCTAGATCAAAGAAGTTTCCCTAGAAATGGGGGGATCTGGGTTTCCTTACTAAAAACCGCAAACAAACTCTTCTTAAGATCCATTTCAGGGTATAACATAATTAAATTCCTAAAGGTGAAGAATTGATCAATAGGGCAGATCTGGACTTAGTGACATCTCTAGGGAGTAGTGGGCTAACATAAAAATGCTGAATGCCTTTAGAGTGAAGAGAAAACACGCAGGTATGTTTTCTTCCAATTCTCTATTTTGGAAATTGCAGGTTCTGTTTTCTTCTATTAAATAATGAATTCTGGGTTTTGGAGGCAAATGATCTTATCTAAATTTCAATCCATAAAATTTACCATATAATCAAGTATTTTCTGCATTTGACTAAAAGGTACAAGCCATATATATATAATTATTTATTATTATTTTTTGAGACAGTCTTGCTCTGTCACCCAGGCTGCAGTGCATTGGCATGATCTCGGCTCACCGCAACTTCTGTCTCCTGAGTTCAAGTGATTCTCCTGTCTCAGCCTCCCTTGTAGCTGGGATTACAGGCACGTGACACCACTCCTGGCTAATATTTGTATTTTTAGCAGAGACCAGGTTTCACCATGGTGGCCAGGCAGGTCTTGAACTCCTGACCTCAAGTGATCCGCCGGCCTCAGCCTTCCAAAGTGCTGGGATTACAAGCATGAGCCACTGTGCCCGACCAAAAGAATATATATTTCTAAATCTCAGCAACATACAAAAATCTCAGCAGAGATGCTGTTATATATGTTTTGGTAAGCAACAAAATTCAAAGCTTTTGTATTTCATTCATCCAAGACATTAACAAGAAATGATCTAAACAGCCTAGTGACATAAATGGAAATTCTAGGAGAAAAGAGAAGATGTATCTTTAAATTTTCAATTTTAGAGTGAACATCTATGTAAACTCCAACCATGAAAGAATACAAACAAAGCCTTGGCAATTAAATTGCTATGACTTACATCTCAAAAGGGATAAGAACTACATGTTTCTCTTTTCTACTAATTGCTTTTCAATTACTAGAAAAACAGTATCCCACTGAACATCTCTCAGTATTATTCTGAGTAGTTCTCTAGAATATTTTTATGTTTAATTAAGGGTTTGTTTTCAACACTATTCATTGGTCTAAAGACACACAGAATGAGGACTAGAACACATTAATTAATCCATATGCAGGAAAATAGAACATGTTAGTTGAGCCTACTTGTGGGATAAGTTAATTTAAAAACTAAGTAGCTTTGGAACATACTACAAATAAAACAAATGAAAAATATAGTATTTCAGCAAAGACCTAGATGTACCATACTCAGAAAATGCAGTAAATGAGCACTAGATATGTATTTAAAAAATATAATCTAGGAGTTAATTATCTACTTTTCAAAGTGAGTCTTTATTTTAATAAAATATTTTTAATGAATATATTTCACTCATATATTCATTTATATATATTTACAATATTATTTATTTTACAAATAGTTTACTTACTACTATCTTTAAAGGATGTTAACAGTTGCTCAATGTAAGATATTCTTGTGTTGAGCCAGGGAATAGACTTGTGAAAAGTTTTTGAATGACTGTGGAAACAGTTTAATCCTGCATGGGTCTATTTATCTAAACTTTGAATGAGGGTGATAATGCCAATTTTTTTTTAAAGCTTTAAAGCCTGTCAGAAGTCCATTTTTCTAAATATGTCATATGCAATAATTATGAGCTTCTTTTATGATAAAAAAACTGCAGATCAATTTTAAGAATAAAATAATAAGTCACACTATTAAGTAGTAACAATGGACATTATACTTCTCACTACCATTCTGTGTCTTATTTTAAATTTCTTTTTGGTACTGTTTGCTACCTTTACACCTGCTTTTTTGGTCTCTACTATACCTTTATCTTTGCCCTCTGTTTTTTATTTCCTTCTCTTCTTTTATTTCTGGCTTCTACACCTTATGTCTATACCCAGTGACATTTCCAACATTGCCTGGTTTGCTGTTAGTATATATTATTGTATTCAGGTTTTAGTAAATTAATATATATGTATATATTAGAGTATAGCAATATGGCCAGTGGAACGGCCAGGCTATCCAATTCAGTAGGTACATCAAAAGGCTTTGTAGGAGGACTTTATCTATGAAACATGCAGCCACATCCATATTTCAACTTGCTTATATTTATTTGCCCTAAGAGAGATTTCTCAGAGCTTGACTTTATTTCCAGAGATTCAATCTAAACACCAATTTTAAATTCTGAAAATTAAGCCCTTCCAATATTTCTTGGCAAGAAGGATGAATAATTACCAATAAATCTGATAAGGTGGATAAAGTAGCTCATGTGACTTCTAGTTACCGTTAACATGCTTGAAAGTACAGCACACATACACACACTAGCAAACAAAAACACTGTGAAAAAGTACTTAAACATGAACAGAATTTCCAAATAATGGGAAAATACAGTGCCCTAGAGTAAATGGGTCCTAAAATAGCCCTAGTTTTTCACCCCTCAAAATAAGCTATATCACTACTCAGCAAAGCCATTGTTCATTTTTTTCTTGTCAGCTGTGTTACTATCTATGTCATTTGAGTCAAAGAATGAAGCATATGTAAATGAAAAAGTATAAGGAATATCACCAAATTAGTGAGTGGGAGTAGTAAAAGAAAGAAAAAAATATATATATATGACTGTCATAGATTTGCAGATTCGGTTTCCAGATTCCAGCAGTGTCTGCCACTTGTGATATTACTACAGAAATAACATCATATTTTTATATTGAGGCCATTTTTTAAAAGACTGAACATGTATGGGCCAGGCACAGTGGCTCACGCCTGTAATCTCAGCACTTTGGGAGGCCAAGGCGGGTGGATCATGAGGTCAGGAGTTCAAGACCAGCCCAGCCAAGATGGTGAAACCCCATCTCAAATAAAAATAGAAAAATTAGCTGGGCATGGTGGCAGGTGCCTGTAACCCCAGCTGCTCGGGAGGCTGAGGCAGAGAACTGCTTGAACTCGGGAGGTGGAGCTTGCAGTGAACTAAGATCATGCCACTGCACTCCAGCCTGGGTGCCAGAGTGACACTCCATCTCAAGTAGCTAATGCCATCATCCCACAGGTACTACACGAGTCAAGTCCTTTAGTAGCTATTTATTAAACCACTTTCAGATTTATCTGAATTACATAAAAAGTAGACGCCATATATTAATAAGTTATAGCACTAATTTATAAATCAATAGAACCAAATATGGCAGTAAAACAATAAATTTAGTTTAGTGTTTTTGTTTGTTTGTTTGTTTTTTGAGACGGAGTCTCGCTCTGTTGCCAGCCTGGAGTGCAGTGGCATGGTCTTGGCTCACTGCAACCTCCGCCTCCTGGGTTCAAACAATTCTCCTGCCTCAGCCTCCCAAGTAGCTGGTATTACAGGTGCGCGCTACCACACCCAGCTAATTCTTTTTAAAAAAAATTTTATTTTTAGTAGAGACAGGGTTTCACCATGTTGGCCAGGATGGTCTCGATCTCTTGACTTCGTGATCCACCTGCCTCAGCCTCCCAAAGTGCTGGGATTACAGGCATGAGCCACTGCGCCCGGCCAAATTTAGTTTTTAAAAACCTAATTGAGAACATAGGGCAAATATTGTGTAGCTATACTTTATTTTACTTAAAGAAATCAATGTTTCTAATTCTTCTGTGGTGGTCTTGATTGTCAATTACCTAAGATACCAGAGCATCAGTTCCCTCTCACTCTGATTTCTCTTCTACTTGGTTAAGGTTACACTATCTTAACTGGGGTGCAAATGTTTAAAAAGACAGTGGATAACCTCACATTGTTCACACTATGCCTGGAATTGCTGTTTTCTATTCATTATCTAAACCAGAACATTGGGGAGATATAGTAGATACCTGTGGATTTACTTTCAGTTTGGGAAAGTAACAAACACTCTTGTCAGCAAAGGAGCTGCAAACTCAATACGAGAACTTGAAAATTATTCCCCTTTGGAGAGCTCAAAAGAAAGGAACTTAGTCCAATTACTTCTATTTACTCACAAGACAGCTGAAGTAATCAAAGTCACAAAACTAGTTAGAAACCTGAGTAAAACCAAAGCCCTGTGCTCCTAGTTCCAGCTCAGTGTCTTGCCCCTTCTTCCACTGTAACCCATTTACTTGAATATAGGACATATTTACTGTACTTGGTGTATAGATATGTATGCCATTTTAGGGGTTTTCAGACAAAATTAAATTCACACTCAATTGTTTTTTGCTATCATAAATGCAATAGCAGTTGAACTTACAGCTGAAGGAACACTTGACAATCTTCTCTTATTCCTGTTTTTCTATGTGTAAAGAGAAGGAAAAGATTCCATTAGATGATCTCTATTGTTTCTTCTAGTTTTAATATCCTCTGAATCCATGAATCATCCTAGTACACATTGGTATGCAGCAAATGGCAAAAGGAATATCTTTGTAAATTTAAGATGTTGATATAAATTCCTGTAGTGCACATTTACTACTGAAAGCATAGAATAAGAATAACCACCACAGCTTAAATGAGTATTTATTCTCCCTTTACTGTTGCCACATTGCATACACTCCTGCCCCCATCATTTCTCCCCTCCATTCCCTATCAATCTATGTAACGTGCTCAGTCTGTAAATGCAAGGTAGTAGAATCAAAAGAGCACAGGCTTTGGCATAAGACAGACATGGGATTTGAATCCAGGCTATGTAACTTTGAACCACATACTTAATCTTCCTGAGTCTCAGTTTCTTCCACTGTAATAGGGGTATACTAATATAAACCTGAGAAAATGGTTAGTAGGATCAGTGACCACATAGGATGCCCAAACAATGTTGTGATGATAATAATAAATGATCACATTATTATTATTATTACAAAACAAGTGTTCTTCAAAATTTGCAGTGGGCAGAGGTTAACAGGTTATGTATTCCTCAAAATTAACTGGAGGATGTCCCACTTCACTGTCCCCCGGCCTCTGCAACACTCCATTTGTAAAATTGTCACTTTCTTTTTGTTTTTATAATACTCTGATCTGCCTAACTGCAGGGAACAAATTTAGTCCACTGTTATTCAAAAAAAAAAAAAAAAAAAAAATTCATTTAGAATGCAATTCTACTTTGGTAGACTTTAACATTACTGCCAGCAAGTCCCATTACAATGGTGTCTGCTTGAATATCTGAAACATCTCAAGATTTAAAAATTATTGTTCTGTGTTACAAATATAATAGCTTACATTGTAAATGAGTTCTCACCAGTTTTAGATGAAAGTATGATAGGACAAAATGTTGGATTTAGTTAATAATCTGTAATTGTGGTTTAAAATGAAGGCCTAATATTGAGATGTACCAAGTAGGAAGAAGGAAAAGGATTGAATAGAAAATAAATTATGAAAGAAAAGTAAATCTCAATGCCCAGTATGCATGGTAATCCTAAATTAAAAGTAGGTAGAGTGAAGGGAAGTAATATAAAAACGGTGAACTATCTGAGAGTAAAAATGTCTTCTAGAAAAATGTATATTAATTCATTTTTCATGGCTCCTGTTTTGTAAGATTAAGGTGACTGCATGAATATAATCTTTAAAAAATTATTTTACTAGCTATGGAAAGTAACCTATGGGCCGGGCATGGTAGCTCACGCCTGTAATCCCAGCACTCTGGGAGGCCCAGGCGGGCGGATCATGAGGTCAGGAGATCGAGACCATCCTGGTTAACACGGTGAAACCCCGTCTCTACTAAAAATACAAAAAATTAGTCAGGCGTGGTGGTGGGCGCCTGTAGTCCAAGCTACTCGGGAGACTGAGGCAGGAGAATGGTGGGAACCCGGGAGGCAGAGCTTGGCAGTGAGTCGAGATGGCACCACTACACTCTAGCCTGGGTGACAGAGCGAGACTCCGTCTCAAAAAAATAAAATAAAAAAGAAAGTAACTTAGGTTCATAGTAAAAATTTCAGAACATATGAGAACTAAAGAGAAAAATAAAGATTGGTCCCAAGATAACTTTTTGTATCTTTCATCAGTTCTTTTTTCATGCATCATGCATATATGATATCATTTGTTTTATAAAATATGGACATTAGTATATAAACAGTTTAAAAACTTACTATGGAAAATATTTTTCAACTTACAAGAAAGTAGAAAAACTGTATAATGAAATCCCCATATGCCTAGCAGCAATTATTAGTCTTTGGCTATCTTGTTTTATCTATACCTTCTTCTAATCCTCCAACCCTAAATTATTTTAAACAAATCTATATGATCTATTATTTTCATCCATAAATGTTTTAATATGTGACTCTAAAAGATAAGAACTCCTTTACAAAACAAAAATATGAATATCAAACATTAACAAATTAACCATGATTCCTTCATATTATTGAATAGCCACACTATGTTTTATTTAAAAATCTGGCTTCTGTTTGACAATATCATGACCATCTTTCATTTGCAGTGTAAAAGTCTATTGACCACAACACTGAAGTAATTTGCATTGCCAAAAAAGTGAGTGCTAACTTTCCTACATTTTTTCTCAGGCTGGATTTTAATAATACTTTTAATCATTGTCAATTTGATAGGTTAAAAATAAAAACCTCTTTTCATGTTTGTTGTCTAGTTATTTTTTTTGTTGATTGCTTTTTTATGCCTTTTACTTCTATTGAAGTGTTTATTTTTTCTTACTGATTTGTAATGGTTCTTTACAGACCTGTGTATTTCCTCAAATTGTTCACACTCTGACTAGTCTTGGTATAATTTTACATTATGTCTTCTATTCATTTACTAAGCCAGAACACTGGAAAGAAACAGTTTATATTTGTGGATTTATTAGTATTTTGGGGAAATATTGTTTTCCCAATTGCCTTCCAAGCCTAGGCACAATACCCTCTTCTCTGTTACGAAGTGGAGATTAAGTTAAACCTTTGTCATACATGTTTCAAATATTTTTCTCGTCCTTTATTTTTCACCTTTGTTCACAACAGTTATTTTTCTCTATACCCAAATTTTCCTATCTTAAGATAAGCATAGTTTACAAATTTTCTTCTTATACATTTATCATTTTTCATTTTAGAAACTTAATTCAATCTGAAATTATTGTAATACAAGGCATAGATTAGATTTTAATTTTACCTTCATCCCAAAATTGCTAGCTAAGTGTTCCACAGCATTTGAGTAGACCATCCTTTTCCCAATGATTCAATGTATCTTCCTTATCATCTAATATTTTATATACTGAATAATTTCAAAACACACATGTGTGTTTAAAAGTATATATGTGTGTGTACATATGTGTATATATAGCACAAGTAGGAACCTAAGTACATGGGATAAGTCTTAAGTGGCAGTGGAAAGAGGGCAGTCCATATAAGGTTGATGGAGTACTTCACTGAGCACGTAGGAAATAAAAGGGAACCCTAAATATTTTTAGAGAATAAGCAATGAAAAATATTTTAAACAGAGGTGTAAAAAGATACCTGTGAGCTGCAAATTTTGCCCATTTCACAAATAAGCTGAAGGCTTATTCATCAGAGAGCAGACCTAGCTCTTCCAAGCTTACCTACGTGAACAATCCCTATGCCTCTCATTTATTTAACATTTATTTGATCCTTACTATGTGGCAGGCATTTTGCTATGTTCTGGTGATACCAAAAAGCATATGATTCAGTCCACGCCCTTAAGGAGTTCATATTTTCATTGAAGGGACTTTTTATATTGTGTTGTAATTGCTGTTTATGGGCCTGATTCTCTTCCTAGGCTATGACCTTCCTCAGGACAGTGTCCATTCACGTTCAAATCCCTAGTGTTTGGAATAGTTATTGACACATAGTAGCTGCTGATCAATGAATATTTGTTGAGTTCCCTGGGAGCAGAATCCCATTATTTCCAGGGTCTTTCACACTCAAAGCCTTCTGCCACGGGGAGGTAAGAGCCATCTATGAAGCATTCATTGTTGCAAATCAGTGACTTTTTCTGCTCTGCTCAGGCTCCTTCCAATGTTGCCATGTCAGATAACTTTTCTTTTCTTCTACAAATCCTCTTGCTATCCTTCTCTATCCTGTCTTTTTCCTCCTGGGGTTGACTTTTTTCCATTATATCAATAGTCTCTAGCCCCCCAGTCTTCTGGTTGGGTTTTGCCCCTGGAAAGACCTACTAGTAGATGGGAAGGAATAGAGAGAAGACATGATATTGACTTCCCTGTGAGGTTTTCTCAAGCTGGCTATGTTCACTCCACAGAAAGTCTTTAGTCCTTCCTCTTAAAGTAGCTTGCTGTGATACACTCTTCTATCAGCTTCCAAATCTTCCCAAGCCCATGGTGGTAGTGGTAGAAGGCTAGCAGCTAATAGATCTGGGTTCTTTTTAATTTCATTTTATTTTTCATAAGGGCATTAATCTCAATAGCTCTGGATTCTTAATGATGTTTCATGGCTCCAATATATGCTCCATGAATTCCTTTTTGCATAATTTCTTTGCAAATAAAGCCTCTTCAAATATTTTGTGTGCCATTTATTCACTTGCTATCAATATTTTATTATTATTATTACTACTGTTTTCTTTTTTCCCCCCAAAGAGTATGTGTTTTGGGTTGGGGGTTAGACAGTGGAGATAGGGGTGCAAGTGTGGTTGTACATCTGCAAGAAACCAGTTTTATGTTTGTAGGTATCTAATAGCTTGAAAAGTAGTTCCAGGCCAGGTGCGGTGGCTCACATCTGTAATCTCAGCATTTTGGGAGGCCAAGGCAGGTGGATCGCTTGAGTCCAGAAGTTTGAGACCAGCCTGCGCAAGGGGGCCAAGTCTTATCCCTACAAAAATTACAAAAATTAGCTGGTTGTGGTGGCATGTTCCTGTAGTCCCAGGTACTTGGGAGGCTGAGGTAGGATGATCACCTGAGCTCAGGGAAGTGGAGGCAGTAGTGACTATCATTGTGCCACTGCGCTCCAGCCTGGGTGACAAAGCAGGACCCTGTCTCAAAAAATAAAAAAATAAAAAGGAGTTCCAAAGACTGAAGTGGTAATTTGGCAGAAGGATCAGTGAAAATGAGAGAGATCAAACTTGGATACCATTACAGGTGCTCAAAAGGTACACTGATCAGTTGGTAATTCACAGTGAAACAGTATTTTTTAAAAATTATTTTATCCCAACATTAACTATGCCTGTCCTACAGTTTGTGTTTCTTGATAATTTGCCTCGAAAAACTTTGCCAATATTATCTGAAAGTGATCATTTCCACACCAAGTAAAGAATTCTAGCTATACATATTAGCTGAGCTACAAAAATCCTTCATAGACTCCAAGGGAATAAAACAAATCACACCTTGTTGCTTTTGGTTATTTGACTCATTATTCTGGTGGATCATTCACTAAGTGTTTGGTACTGTGTTTAGCTTTACATTATATCTCTATATATAGATACAGTATAGATATTCTACAATTGAACTTCATTTATTTTTCTATTCTGTAAGCTTTTATGAGAACCAATTGAGTAATGGACTTAATGCTAGTTAGGTGCTGAAGAATCAGAAATAAATGGTACATGTGTTTTACTAGAGGTACTTAAATGAAGATTAATGGGCCCTGCAAATGAACTTTCTTTTCAAAATTTCCTTTTCCTTTTTGTTACAGAGACACAAGAAGAACTGCTTTACCTTAATTGGGAGTTTTTCAAAGGGGCTATTACAGGAGTACAAAGGGCATCACAGAGATGGATCCAAAGCTGTACACAGTTACTGCAGTTTTGGGTGATGATGAATTAGCCTTCTCTATATTCTGAAACTTCTATTTTAGTATGAATATTTTTATAATGTTATCACATTGCAAAGTTCAACTCTAGTTAGCAAGTTCAGACATGATAAACTTCAAACTTCATGATAAACTTAAATTTTTGTTTTGATGAAAGGAAAATATACATTATATAAAGATTCATAAAAGACTGTGTGTGTGGAGCCAAGAAAGGCATGAGTCTTTTTTGGTGCATAAGCTATTAAAAGAACTAGAGTAGGTGCTTGATGTCACTTACCCTAATATCCCTGATATTAAAATAGTTTTTCTATAAGTTGAATGATTTTATTCCTTTGAAGCAGTAGTACTGTTTCATTATATCCCACTGAATAAACTTTAGTAGGTAGGTGTCATGTGCTGGGGAACTAAGGAACTCTTGCTTTTAAGTCACTATTTAATTCATGACTTTGCTATTACTCTTGTCTCCTTGCATTTCCTCATGGTGCTCCATTTCATTAATAATAGAAAAGTCTCTAGTCTGAACACACTTCATTTTTATGCATTGAAGTTATTTTGGCTGGCATCCACTGATACTCCTCCCAAGTTGTTTCTATTTATGAGGATACTATTGTGAAGATACATATTTGGCCGGGCATAGTGACTCACGCCTGTAATCCCAGCACTTTGGGAGGCTGAGGCGGGCAGATCATGAGGTCAGGAGTTCGAGACCAGCCTGACCAACATGGTGAAACCCCATCCCTACTAAAAATACAAAACTTAGCTGGGCATGGTAGTGCGCACCTGTAATCCCAGCTACTCAGGAGGCTGAGGCAGGAGAATCACTTGAAACCTGGAGGCAGAGGTTGCAGTGAGCTGAGATTGCCACTGAACTCCAGCCTGGGTGACAGAGTGAGACTCCCTCTCAAAAAAAAAAAAAAAAAAAAGAGAGAAAAGAAAAGATACACATTTAAGAAGCACTAAAGCAACATTTTAATACATCCTATATTAGGAGAAATATTTAATTTTTTGTGCCATTTTTGTAGATCAAATAATAGGTTTTAAATAAAATTAATTTATTTTTAGTAGAGCACGCAGGTTGCTTATTTTTCCCTCTAGATAGAAGGGTGTTGGCATTGGTGAGGAGTTAGGTCCCCCACATCCTGTTGTTTACTTTTCTGACCAGGCCCGGCAAGTGTCCAGGACTAATCAGGCATGGCTTCATATGTTCTATAAATATATATACGTTAACAAGAAGAAGCCCTGGACTATGCTTGTGAATGAAAGCAAGAAAGTAATACTGATTCTAAAGAGAAAATGTATTAAGAACTTAGGAACTTAAAATTCCAAATTAACAGTTGTTACTTCATTTTCTGAGAATGAAAAATGTCTCCATTTGCCCTTCCACATTCGATAGTCCTGTTTGTGACATGTTGAGAGTTGGGATCACTTAAGAATGATTTAAAAGCACATTTAAAAGATTCAATGGCTTTTTGGCCGGGCGCGGTGGCTCATGTCTGTAATCCCAGCACTTTGGGAGGCCGAGGAGGGCGGATCACGAGGTCAGGAGATCGAGACCATCCTGGCTAACACGGTGAAACCCCATACCTACTAAAAAAAATACAAAAAATTAGTGGGGCGTGGTGGCGGGCGCCTGTGGTCCCAGCTACTCCGCGGGCTGAGGCAGGAGAATGGCGTGAACCCTGGAGGCGGAGCTTGCCGTGAGCCCAGATCGCGCCACTGCACTCCAGTCTGGCGACAGAGCGAGACTCCATCTCAGAAAAAAAAAAAAAAAAAGGCTTTTTGTAAGGTTTGTGTTATCTTTTCTATGAAAAACAAGGATGTGTATCTTAGAAAACTAATTAGTGTAATTGTTTTATTATTTTATATATCACCAAATTGCTCTTTTATATAAGATACCAAAGATGGCTTTGAACATAAAATGTGCATATCAGGGTACTACAAAAGAGTGCAATGTACTGAGTGTCCAATGAATGCCTTTATTCTTAAAGATTTCATAGAAATGGATATTCTTTTCTTGTCATACATTATACTGAAACTAATCCTTACTCTCATTTAAGAACTCTTAGCAAAGCAAAAGGACCATACACATAGAAAAATCTGTCAAGTCTTCTATTTTATAAATGTTAGAAATGAATAAATAAAATGTTAGGAGTTTTGTTTAAAAAAAGCTTTAAACATTTTTTTTAGAGTCTTGCTCTGTTACCCGAGTGGGATTGGGTAACCCAGCCTCCACCTCCTGGGTTCAAGAGATTCTCCTGCCTCACCCGCTGGAATAGTTGGGATTAGAGGGGTACTACCACACCTAATTTTTTTTTTTCTATTTTGTATTTTTAGTGGAGACAGGGTTTCACTATGTTGGTCAGGCTGATCTTCAACTCCTGACCTCAACGGATCCACCCACAATGGCCTTACAAAGTGCTGGGATTACAAGTGTGAGTCATTGCACTTGGCCATATTTTCAAGTTAAAATCTTTTAAATGATATTAAAGAATATCATTTAAAACCTAACTTCATTCAAAGGCAACAAGACATACGTTCTTTTTTTGAACAGGGAGACAAAGCTTTTTTTTTTTTTTTTTTTTTTCCTGCTCTATCTAGTTCTTCAATTTACTTGGCTAGGGAAGTGACTATAAGCTACTATGAATAATTAGCCAAAAAACAATGCTCTGCATTTTTTGAAAGGATACATTTCCCCCCCCCCCCCCCCAAATTTAATGCTTTAATTTTAGGAGAGTAGTCTTTAAGAGAGCAGCCAAAGGCATCTTTAAAAAGCCAAAAATATAATTTCCTCTGTCTCATTAATATGTTCTTGCCATTAAAAAAAAAAAACATTTTTTAAAGGTAACTTCTTACTAATGGTCCCCACAAAACCTCCTGTCATCTACGTCCCTTCCATGTGTCCAAGTGAGTGGTAATTTGCCATACAAGTTAGTTATTGTTTACAAAGATATAATTTTTAAGTGAAAAACGTATTTATCTGTGAGAATCATATTTTGGATTGTGATTTTAAAATTTTCTTGTGAGGTTTCTTTCATTTTACATCATTAATAAAAAGTATTTTATAAATCTGAAAAATATTTTGCAATTTCTATAATCTAAGTGTTCCAGATTTTACCAGCTAGTAACTATAAATTAAGATCATGTTTTCTTTTATTTCCAAAATTATCATAGCTTGAGCCCCTACCAGTCTAATCACTGGAAATTAGACTTCTTTACTTTTGAGGGTTTTCCCAGGTACTGCTTCCCATATGCTCAGGAGCAGGTGGTCTCCTCATCACACTGCTGTCTGTGCCATTGGCCAGCCTCCTGAGACCACTAAACATATGGACTCAACTCCCTTTTCCTCCAAGTATGACTACCACCACTACTGCCTTTCTGATCTCAAGCAAGACTGACACTTGCTCTTCTCCACCTGAAAAAAGTAGACCTCCTCCCTTACTCCCCATAGCACAATTGAGACCAGAATAAAATGTTAACTAGACTATTAAAGGTTCAGGCATCATGAAGGAAAGTGCAACAAAGACAGTAACTTAAACAATTGCTATAAAAATGGCTACTGTTAAAATATACAGAACCTCAGATTTCTTATTGGTCCAGCTTGAGGCTGGCTGACATTTCTTTGCCAGGAAAGTCCCAGCATGTGCCTGACTCAGAGTCCAATAGAAAACCCTAGTCCAAAGTGAAGATTCCCATTCACCCCAACCTAAGGCCTGGGTCCTCTTTTTCTGCCTCAGTATTGGAGCTCAGCCAGAATGATTGACCATGAAAAGTTACACTCTCTTCAGGGAGAACTTTCCACCTAGCTAAGTTGTGCTATCTTTAGGAGCCATGGAAAAACACCACAACACCATAGCCCAACAGGGTTTTTCTGCCTTAAGCAACGCTTTACTGGAATACAGGATTTTTCTGCTTTGAGCAATGCTTTACTGGAATGCAGCTGACCAGGTGATTGTGTACTGCTTAGCCAGTCCAGCTTCTTGGTAGTAGCATGATGCGATGGCCTGATTGGGCCTGTAAGACATTTGTACCATTCTTTCCATCTTTGCTTTACATCTCAAGAATTCATAGAGTTAGACAACAACTCTGCAAATATTCAGTAATTGATGTTTACAGTATGACCGAAACCCATTTTGTACCATTCTTTCCATCTTTGCTTTACAGCTCAAGAAGTCATAGAGTTAGACAACAATTCTGCAAATATTCAGTAATTGATGTTTACAGTATGACCGAAACCCATTTTGTGAAAAGAAACATTTTCTAAACACAATCTGTGGAAACTCTTCTGATAAATTTCCTAATTTATATTACAAAACCTTACCTTTTCATTTTGTAAGCATTTGCATAGCAGTTATTTCATTGAGTTCAGGTTTTTCTTTCAAACAATTGGTTGGTATTATTCTTTTTTTTTCTAGGAACAAAGTAATAGGTTTCCTCAAGGATTCCACCCAACAAAGTAGAACTTTCTCAAAACTCTGAATGGTCTTGTAAGCACTGTCAATGGCAGAGACAGCAGTGTGAGGAAACGGGTACTGAGTTTTAAAGATCTCAAGTTTTGGAATCCAGAGTACACTATAGGAAACTAAAATTCAGTGGCTACCTTAGAACAACATCTTTTCATTCTCATGAGTCTCCGTTGGGTGAGACTTGAATCTAGAGTAGAGTTCCTGAGCTTCAGGCTGCATTTTGAATTCAGGCCTGCAGCATTTGTCTCCTTCTGGGGACTAGGCTGGAGGGCAGTGGCTTACTGGGGTATGTTCTCCCCAAGGTAGATCCCCAGAGCTCAAAGTGCTACCCCAACGGCACAAGCACATTTCAAGCTTATGCCTGAGTCATGTCCATTAGCATCCATGGTCAGAGGAAGACATGGCAGAGCCCAGTGCCAAGGGGTGGGGAAGTTCACTTGGCCCTCTTCTCTGCAAGGCTGTGGCAAGAGTGTGAATATATAATTCTATTACAGAGGAGCAGGTGATTATGTACAATAATTCAGTCTTCTTTTCTGGACCACTGCAGAACTTGCTAGTTCTCTCTTGCGTCTAGTCTTGTACCACAATCCCCATTTTTTATAACTGATATTGTTACTGCCTTGCTTAAAACTATACTTCTGTTATAGGAAAAATTTAAGCATTTTAGGGAGACCAGTGAGTTCACACTGGTTAGTTTTAAAGCATTTAAAAACTTCTAGGCTGGGCGCAGTGGCTCACACTTGTAATTTAGCACTTTAGGAGGCCATGATAGGCAGATCACTTGAGCTTAGGAGTTTGAGACCAGCCTGGCCAAAATGGTGAAATCCTCTCTCTATGAAAAATACAAAAATTAGCTGGGTGTGGGGGTGTGAGCCTGTACTCCCAGCTACTTGGGAGGCTGAGGCAGGAGAATCTCTTGAACCTGGGAAGCAAAGGTTGCAGTGAGCAAAGATGGCACCACTGCACTCCAGCCTGGGCAACAGAGTGAGACCTTGTCTCAAAAAAAAAAAAATTCTATTATTTTTGCATGCGTTCTTTCTCTCCCCTCATTCTCGAAAACTGTGCTTCCATCTACTTGTTACTTCTCTGAACACTTAAATATTTTTAAGGCTCATAATTTTGTCCATGCTATTTCTTCTTACAGGAATTTATTTCATTTATCCAATAAAAATGTATTATATGCCTACAATGTACCAGGCACTCAGCAAGATTACAGATACATTGGAGAACAAATGAATTTTTCTTTTCCTTCAGAGAGCTTTCTTTCCTCTTTCCCCAGAAGGAGTTAATTTTTTCCTTTTTAATGTCTCTTACCACTTTGCATCAGTGTGGCTAAATAACATTTTGAAATACAAAAGTTTTTTTTCCTTTCTGTATTTTCCCTTTTTTCTTCCTTCCCCAAAACAAACAAGGGGAGGGCCCTGGGCCATTGTTTTTGTAGAAGAAGCTCCTCCACCAAACACAAACAAAGACATCACAACTAAACCTAAAGCTGTTGAGGACATTTTCATATGTGACCCTAGAAAAAATATCAAGATAAAATGATAGGCAAGTGGAGGTGGAGAATCTAGAAGAAAGTGGTAAACAACATAGGGCCTTTGTCCTAGATTACAAAGATTTCCCTGGCTGGAGAGGAGGAGGAGAAAGAACTCTGGATGTCCCAAGATCAAAGGGGACCTGTTTACTCTTTCTGGTAGTGCCTTGAGCATGATGATTATCAGTTTCCAGTAACAACAACAACAGCAAGATAATGATAGCAGCTAACTCTCCCTGAGTACTGCTATGTGCCAACTATTGTGTTATGCAATTTTTATTAAATAAGCTCATTTTGTCCTCACCACAACTTTGTGAGGTAGGTAATATACATATCTCCATTCTGCAGATGAAAACCTGAAGCTTAGGAAATTTTTAAAAATTTGCTCAAGACCACACACAGATATGGTGTGCCTAGGATGTGAGTCCAAGCAATGCCAAAGTCACCTTACCAGGGCTGCATACATTTGACGACTCTGCCTCTCTATGGCCAGGCGCCCTCTACCCACCAAGTTCACAGGGCTGAGAAAACCATCTGCAGCCACTTACAAGCTTCTTGTTTCTCCTGCAGGACACAGATCTTGATCCTGTGGAGTCCTGCAAACAGGCAAACAATGAACAATAACACTCTTCTTTCTCTCCCATTCCAATCACCCAGGTAAGGGGATGGGAGAGAAAGACCAAATAATTACCAGGATCAATTTTCTAATGATCTGGAAGATGGGGGATTGGTACGAAAAAATAATTAAGCATAAATATAGAAAATAATAAATATATGTATTATACATGTAAGTTTATAAGGTGAGATTCATACCTATTACATAGATTATAATGCTTCCTCTTATCAGTTTGCATTATAATTATAGTATTTCCTGTAGATTATGAAGAAGTAGAAGTTAGGAAATTTTTGTTATTTGACTTTGTTTCTTGCACATAGGGGTGCGCCAGGAATACGCTGGTTAAAAAGTTTATTGAATCATACTTAATAAGATTTTTCTATTACTCTATTTTTCCCTCAGTAAATTTTGTTCACTAAAAATGTTGAAATCGTTATGTAAATATGAAGTCTATTAACATTAATAACTTGCACTTCAAATGTCCTTGCTATAAATTGTTATGTAAATATAAAGTCTATTAACATTAATAACTTGCACTTCAAATGTCCTTGCTCTTAGAAATGTATTTTCTACTCTTTATTCTTATTTCTTATTCTTAAGATGATTTTTAAGAATAAATCAGAAAATGTAACACAAAAACATTTCAATCAAAATGTTCATTAACCATACCATGTAATTTCCAAGGGCAAAGGGTACTTACAACTGTAATGACAATAGCTGCAGAATTTATCAAGAAAACAATGTTAATGAATAGGAAGGGGAAATACATAATCCATAGAGAAACGATGCCAGAGAGAACTGCAATAAATGACTCAGCAGGAGAAGGTCTTACTAATGTCAAGGGCCAGAAAGCCAAGCACTGTCATCTAAGAAGAAAATCTGCCAAGGAATCAAGACTACTCCTAGGGTTGAAGCAACTTAATGTAAATCAGAACTATTGTTGGTTTCTGTGATGATAACAGTTAACTAGTTAGTATGCTGCCCTTCTTAGTCACTTCCTTCGCGTTCCTCTACTTCTTTGTGGTTCCCGACCTTCAGTGCTAGGAACTCAACAATTCTACAGTCCCAGTAACCCCAAGTAGATTTTTCCCGTTAGATACATATTAAGATTTTCAGCTTTGTTTGACTTCATGAAGAACAGTTATGTCAGTTACACCAAAGTACGTGAATAAACTCACAAGTCTGAACTGAAACTGTAAAACATTTGAGGAAAAGCATAGGTTCTTATGCTAATTCCTTCATTCACTCACAGACTATCCAGTCAACATCTGTTGTTTACTGAAAGTTGGGTATTGCTCTAGGTGCTAGAATTCACAGACTAGCTGGACAGACAGACATAGAAATAAATTCTATGTGTAGTATGATAGGTGTTGGAGGCATGGCTAAAGTTTCAGAGAGCACAGACAGGAGAATGCAATAGAGAAAATAAAGGAGAATTTCTAGAGATGGAGATTTTATTTTTATTGATTTATTTATTTGTTTGTTTGTTTGTTTACCTAGAGACAGGGTCTTGTTTGGTTGCCCAGGCTGGAGTGCAGTGGTACGGTCATGGCTCACTGCAGTCTCAACCCCTTGAACTCACACGATCCTCCCGCCTTAGCCTCCTGAGTAGTTGAGACTACAGGCAAGTGCCACCATGCCTAGCTAATTTTTATGCTTTTACAGACAGGGTCTCATTATGTTCCCTAGGTGAGTCTTGAACTCCTGGGTGCAAGTGATCCTTTCATCTTGGCCTCCAAAGTGCTGAAATTACAGGTTTGAGTTACTGTTAAAAGAGACTTTGAAACTGGATCTTGACGAATGTTAGGAAGTTTGCCAACTGATTCAGAAAGGAAAAGGCAGCTAGGGAAAAAAGAGTAATACTGATATTTTGGGGGGAGGAGCCAAGATGGACAATTAGAAGCAGCTGTGTTCCACAGTTCTCACAGAGAAGAATGAAAACAGCAAGTAAATCTGGCATCTTCAACTGAAATATCCAGGTTCTTGCACTGGCACTGACTAGGCAATCAACTCGACCCACAGATGATGAAGAAAAGCAGGGTGGGGTGACGGTCCATGTGGGAGTGGCAGGGAGCCAAAGAAACCCTCACCCCAAGCCAAGGGTAGCAGTGAGTGATTGTGTGACTCCACCCGGGAAACCATGTTTCTCCTACAGATCTTTACAAACCCTGGATCAGGAGATCCCTTCATGAACCCATGCCACCAGGACCTTGGGTTTAATACACAGAGCTGTGTGGAGTCTCATCAGAGCTGTCGTTCAGGCTCACAGAGATCCAGGTTTTTTTTTTTTTTTTCTTTAGATGGAGTCTTGCTCTATCACCAGGCTAGAGTGTGGTAGCACGGTCTCGGCTTACTGCAACCTCCACCCCCCGGGTTCAAGCGAATTCCCCTGCCTCAGCCTCCTGAGTAGCTGGGACTACAGGAGCCTGCCACCACACCTGGCTAGTTTTTTTTTTTTTTTTTTTTTTTGAATTTTAGTAGAAATGGGGTTTCACCACGTTGGCCAAGATGGTCTCGATCTACTGACCTCGTGATCCGCCAACCTCAGCTTCCCAAAGTGCTGGGATTACAGGAGTGAGCAACCATGGCCAGCCAAGACCCAGGAGTTTTACAGTCTCTAGCCCTGGGATTTCTGGCAAGGTGGGAGTTCCATCCATACATTCCTCTAGGAAGGAAGCTTAATCCAGGGAGCCAATCAGCATCCTTCTGTGGGCCCCACTTCCATGACACCTAACAAGTTAAGATCCATTGGCTTGGAATTCCAGTTCGACAATGCAGCGGGCTGGAGACTGCCTGAGATGGACGAGTTGCCAGGGGGAGGGGCGGCCACCATTTCTGCAGTTAGGTCAATTCAGCTGTTCTAGCCTGCTGGCTCCAGGGAGTGTAGGTGGTCAGACAAGGAGGAGTCCCCCACAAAATAGCACAGCTGCTGTGCCAGTCTGTGGCCAGATTTCTTTTTTAAGTGGGACCTGGAGCCATCCCTCCTCACTGGGTGGTGGCCTCCCTGTGGGAATTTCAGCAACTCTAGCCACGGTTATACAAACAGAACTCTAATCTGTCCCTAGGATGGAACCCCCAGGAGGAGGGGGGCAGCTTAAGTCTCTGCAGTACAGTCACCTCAGAGTTTCCAGCCTGTTGACTCTGAAGAGTCCAGGCGATTTGGTCCAGGAAGGGGTCACCCTGATGCAGCACACCTGCTCTAGCAAAAAGCAGCCAGACTGCTTCTTTAAGAAGGCTCCTGATCCTGTTTCTCCTGACTGGGTGAGACTCCCAACAGGGGTCTCTAGAAACCTCCTATAGGAGCATCCAGGCTGGGTCAGTACGCCTCTGGGATGAGAGCTCCCAGAGGAAGGAGCAGGCTGCCATCTTTGCTGTTTAGCAGCCTTCACTGGTGATACCTCCAGGTAAGGGAAAAACTGAGGCAACTAGGGTCTGGAGCTATCACCCAGCAAACCACAGCAGCCCTACAGAAGAGTGGCCTATTAGAAGAAAAATAAACAAACAGAAAACAACAACAACATCAATAAAAAAAGACCCCACAAAAACCTATTCAAAGGTCAGCAACCTCAAATATCAAAGGTAAATAAGTCCACAAAAAAGAGAATCAAGGCAAAAACACTGAAAACTCAAAAAGCCAGAGTACCTTTTCTCCTTCAAATGACTGCAACACCCCTCCATCAAGGGCACAGAGCTGGGCTGAGGCTGAGATGGCTGACTTGAAAAAAGTAAACTTAAGAAGGTAGGTAATAACAAACTTCACTGAGCTAAAGGAACATGTTGTAACCCAATGCAAAGAAACTAAGAATCATGATAAAACAAT
Organism: Piliocolobus tephrosceles; assembly: GCF_002776525.5. NCBI lineage: Eukaryota > Metazoa > Chordata > Mammalia > Primates > Cercopithecidae > Piliocolobus > Piliocolobus tephrosceles. Next base: position 83,956,360 of record NC_045437.1, on the reverse strand, counting down.
ATAGGAGCTGAGAGACAGAACAGTCAGTTTAGAGAGAAGCATAACTGACCTGTTGAAGCTGAAAAACACAACATGAGAAATTCACAATGAAATCACAAGTATCAATAGCAGAATATACCAGGCAGAGGATACAATCTCATAACTTGAAGACTATCTTTTTGAAATAAGACAGACAAGAATAGAGAAAAAAGAATGAAAAAGAACGAACTCTGAGAAATATGGGACTATGTAAAAAGACCAAACCTAAGACTGATCAGGGAAACTTAAAGAGATGGAGAGAATGGAACCAAGTTGGAAAACATACTTCAGGATATCATTCCAGGAGAGCTGAGCACAGTGTCTCATGCCTGTAATTCCAGTACTGTGGGAGGCTGAGGCAGGTGGATTGCCTGAGCTCAGGAGTCCAGCCTGGAAAATGTGGTGAAACCCCATCTCTACTACAATACAAACAATTAGCTGGGTGTGGTGGTGTGCGCCTATAGTCCCAGGTACTCAGGAGGCTGAGGCACTAGAATTGCTTGAACCTGGGAGGCTGCAGTGAGCCGAGATCACAGCACTGCACTCCAGCCTAGGTGACAGAGTGAGACTCTGTCTCAAACAAACATCAAAAAGGATATCATTCCTAGAGAACTCCACCAACCTAGCAAGACAGGCCAACATTCAAATTCAGGAAATCCAGAGAACCCCAGTAAGACACTTCATGAAAAGATCAACCCAAAGACATATAATCATCAGATTCTCCAAGGTGGAAGTGAAAGAAATAAATGATAAGGGTAGCCAGAGAGGAAGGCCAGGTCACCTACAAATGGAAGCTCATCAGACTAACAGCAGACTTCTCAACAGAAACCCTACAAGCCAGAAGAGATTGGGGGCCAATATTCTACATTCTTTATTATTATTATTATTATTATTATTATTATTATTATTATTATTATACTTTAAGTTCTAGGGTACATGTGCATAACGTGCAGGTTTGTTACATATGTATATATGTGCCATGTTGGTGTGCTGCACCCATCAACTCATCAGCACCCATCAATTCATCATTTATATCAGGTATAACTCCCCAATGCAATCCCTCCCCCCTCCCCCCTCCCCATGATAGGCCCCATTGTGTGATGTTCCCCTTCCCGAGTCCAAGTGAGCTCATTGCTCAGTTCCCACCTATGAGTGAGAACATGCGGTGTTTGGTTTTCTCTTCTTGTGATAGTTTGCTAAGAATGATGGTTTCCAGCTGCATCCATGTCCCTACAAAGGACGCAAACTCATCCTTTTTTATGGCTGCATAGTATTCCATGGTGTATATGTGCCACATTTTCTTAATCCAGTCTGTCACTGATGGACATTTGGGTTGATTCCAAGTCTTTGCTATTGTGAATAGTGCCGCAATAAACATACGTGTGCATGTGTCTTTGTAGTAG
>NC_045437.1:83938094-83949939 GCF_002776525.5 Piliocolobus tephrosceles | reverse complement strand
AAACTAGAACTCAGGACTAAGAAACTCAATCAAAACCGCTCAACTACATGGAAACTGAACAACCTGCTCCTGAATGACTACTGGGTACATAACGAAATGAAAGCAGAAATAAAGATGTTCTTTGAAACCAATGAGAACAAAGATACAACATACCAGAATCTCTGGGACACATTTAAAGCAGTGTGTAGAGGGAAATTTATAGCACTAAGTGCCCACAAGAGAAAGCAGGAAAGATCTAAAATTGACACTCTAACATCACAATTAAACGAACTAGAGAGGCAAGAGCAAACACATTCAAAAGCTAGCAGAAGGCAAGAAATAACTAAGATCAGAGCAGAACTGAAGGAGATAGAGACACAAAAAACCCTCCAAAAAATCAGTGAATCCAGGAGTTGGTTTTTTGAAAAGATCAACAAAATTGACAGACCGCTAGCAAGGCTAATAAAGAAGAAAAGAGAGAGGAATCAAATAGACGCAATAAAAAATGATAAAGGGGATATCACCACCGACCCCACAGAAATACAAACTACCATCAGAGAATACTATAAACACCTCTACGCAAATCAACTAGAAAATCTAGAAGAAATGGATAATTTCCTGGACACGTACACTCTCCCAAGACTAAACCAGGAAGAAGTTGAATCCCTGAATAGACCAATAGCAGGCTCTGAAATTGAGGCAACAATTAATAGCCTACCCACCAAAAAAAGCCCAGGACCAGATGGATTCACAGCTGAATTCTACCAGAGGTACAAGGAGGAGCTGGTACCATTCCTTCTGAAACTATTCCAATCAATAGAAAAAGAGGGAATCCTCCCTAACTCATTTTATGAGGCCAACATCATCCTGATACCAAAGCCTGGCAGAGACACAACAAAAAAAGAGAATTTTAGGCCAATCTCCCTGATGAACATCGATGCAAAAATCCTCAATAAAATATTCTACATTCTTAAAGAAAAGATTTTCCAACCCAGAATTTCATATCTGGCCAAACTAAGCTTCACAAGTGAAGAAGAAATAAAATCCTTTTCAGACAAGTGAATGCTTAGAGAATTTGTCACCACCAGGCCTGCCTTGCAAGAGCTCCTGAAGGAAGCACTAAATATGGAAAGGAAAAACTGTTACCATTGGTATGGGTCTCAACTGTTTATCCATCTTCCATTCTGTGTCTTTTAATTGGGGCATTTATTTAGTCCATTTACATACATTTAAAGTTATATTGTTATGTGTGCATTTGATCCTGTCATCATGATGCTTGCTGGTTATTCTGCAGACTTGTTTATGTGGTTGCTTCAGAGTGTCACTGGTTTTTGTACTTCAGTGTATTTCTGTAGTGGCTGGTAATGGTTTTTCCTTTCCATATTTAGTGCTTCCTTCAGCAAGAATCTCAGGGACACAGCTGAAGCAGTGTTAAGAGTGAAATTTATAGCACTAAATGCCCATATCAAAAAGCTAGAAAAATCTCAAATTAACAATGCAAATAAAATAACTTAGTGAACTGAGAGCAAATAAACCTAAACCTAGCAGAAGACAAGAAATAACCAAGATCAGAGCAGAACTGGAGGAGACAGAGACATGAAAACCCTTCAAAATATCAACAAATTCAGGAGCTCATTTTTTTTTTTTAAATTAATAATAAAATAGACCACTTGCTAAACTAATAAAGAAGAAAACAGAGAAGAATCAAATAAGATACAGTCAGAAATGACAAGGGGAGTAGTACCACTGATCCCACAGAAATACAAACAACTCTGAGAGAATACTTTGATACACATAAACCAGAAAATCTAAAAGAAATGGATAAATTCCTGGACACATAAACCCTTCCAAGACTGAACCAGGAAGAAATTGAATCCCCGAATAGTCTAATGAATTCTGAAATTGAGGCAGTAGTAAATAGCCTACCAACCAAAAAAAGCCCAGGACCAGATGGATTGACAGCTGAATTTTACCAGAGGTACAAAGAAGACCTGGCTGAGGCCAATAGTTTCTTCTGAAACTATTCCAAACAGGTGAAAAGGATGGAGTTCTCCCTAACTTATTTTATGAGGCCAGCATCATTCTGATACCAAAACCTTGCAGAGATACAACAAAAAAAGAAAACTTCAGGTCAATATCCCTGATGAACATCGATGCAAAAATCCTCGATGAAATACTGGCAAATTCAGCAGCATATCAAAAAGTTTATCCAACACAATTAAGTTGGCTTCATATCCAGGATGCAAGGCTGGTTGAACATACATGAATCAATAAATGTAATTCATCACATAAACAGAACTAAAGACAAAAACCACATGATTATCTCAATAGATGCAGAAAAGGCCTTGGATAAAATTCAATCTCACTTCATGTTAAAAACTCTCATTAAAGGGACATACCTCAAAATAATAACAGACATTTATGACAAACCCACAGCCAATATTATACTGAATGGGCAAAAGCTGGAAGCATTCCCTTTGAAAACTGGCACAAGACAAGGATGCTCTCTCTCACCACTCTTATTCAACATAGTATTGGAAGTTCTGACCAGAACAAGGCAAGAGAAAGAAATAAAGGATATTCAAATAGGGAGAGAGGAAGTCAAATTATCTTTGTTTGTGGATGACATCATCTTGTATCTAGAAAATCCCAGTGTCTCAGCCCAAAAGCTTCTTAAACTGTTAAACAACTTGCAGTAAAGTCTCAGGATGCAAAATGTGCAAATGTTGCTAACATTCCTATACGCCAACACAGGCAACAGAGAGCCAAATCATAAATGAACTACCATTCCCAAAAGCTGGAAAGAGAATAAAATACCTAGGAATACAGCTAACAGGGAAGTGAAGGACCTCTTCAAGAACTACAAACCACTGATCAAATAAATCAGAGACTACACAAATAAATGGAAAAAAAATTCCATGCTTATGGATAGGAAGACTTGATATCATGATAATGGCCATACTGCCCAAAGTAGTTTATAGATTCAATACTATTCCCATTAAACTACCATTGACATTCTTCACAGTATTAGAAGAAACTTTAAAATTCATATGGAACCAAAAAAGAGCCCAAATAGCCAAGACAATCCTGCAGAAAAATAACAAAGCTGGAGGCATCACGCTACCTGACTTCAAACTATACTACAAGACTGCAGTAACCAAAACAGCATAGTACTGGTACAAGAACAGATACATAGACCAATGGAACAGAATAGAGAATGCAGAAATAAAACTTCAGAAATAAAACTGCTCACCTACTACTATCTGATCTTAAGCAAACCTGACAAAAACAAGCAATGGGGAAAGGATTCCCTGTTTAATAAATGGTGCTGGGAGAAGTGGCTAGTCATATGCAGGAAATTGAAACTAGACTCCTTCCTTACAACTTATACAAAATTAACTCAAGATAAATTAAAGACTTAAATAGGCTGGGCACAGTGGCTCACGCCTGTAATCCTAGCACTTTGGGAGGCTGAGGAGGGCAAATCACGAGGTCAGGAGATCCAGACCATCCTGGGTAACAGGGTGAAACCCCGTCTCTACTAATAATACAAAAAAAAATCAGCTGGGCTTGGTAGCGGGCGCCTGTAATCCCAGCTATTTGGAAGGCTGAGGCAGGAGAAAGGCGTGAACCTGGGAGGCGGAGCTTGCAGTGGGTCAAGATTGCACCACTGCACTCCAGCCTGGGTGACAGAGCGAGACTTGGTCGGACAAAAAAAAAAAAAAAAAAAAAAAGACTTAAATGTAAAACCCCAAACTATAAACACCCTGGAAGAAAATCTAGGCGATACCATTCAGCACATAGGCATGGGCAAATATTTCATGATGAAAACCCCAAAAGCAATTGCAACAAAAGCAAAAATTGACAAACGGGATCTAATTAAACTAAATCGTGTCTGCACAGCAAAAGAAACCATCAGAGTAAACAGACAACCTACAGAATGGGAGAAATTTGTTTCAATGTATCCATGTGATAAAGGTCTAATATCCAGAATCTACAAACAATAAACAAACAATCCCATTAAAAAGTGGGCAAAGTACATACATGAACAGACATTTCTCAAAAGAAGACATTCATGTGGCCAAAAAACATATGTAAAAACCTCAACGTCACCATTAGAGAAATGCAAATCAAAACCATAATGAGACACCATCTCACACTAGTCAGAATGGCTGTTATTAAAAAGTAAAAAGATAACAGATGTTGGTGAAGTTTTGGAAAAAAGGGAGCACTTATACACTGTTGGTGGGAGTGTAAATTAGTTCAACCATTGTGGAAGACAGTGTGGTGATTCCTCAAAGCTCCTGTGGTAGAGATACCATTAATCCCAGCAATTCCATTACTGGATGTGTACCCAAAGGAATATAAATCATTTTGTTATAAGATAAATGTACACATATGTTCACTGTAGCACTATTCACAATAGCAAAGACATGGAATCAACCTAAATGACCATCAGTAATACACTGGATAAAAAAAAATGTGGTACATACACACCATGGAATACTGTGCAGCCATAAAAAGCAATGAGATTATGTCCTTTGCAGGGACATGGATGGAGCTGAAGTCATTATCCTCAGCAAATTAATGCAGGAACAGAAAACCAAACACCACATGTTCTCACTTATAAGTGGGAGCTGAACGATGAAAACACATGGACACAGGAAGGGGAACAACACACTCTGCTGCTTGTCAGGAGTGGGGCTAGGGGGAGGGGGAGCATCACGAAGAGTAGTAATGGATACTGGGCTTAATACCTAGGTGATGGGTTGATCTGTGCAGCAAACCATCATGGCACACATTTCCCTATGTAACAAACCTACACATCCTGCACATCTACCCCGGAACTCAAAGGTTGAAGAGAGATGCACGTGCCCAAGATTGCCGAATAGGAACAGCTCCAGCTTCCAGCTCCCAGTGTGAGTGACACTACACTGTGAGTTGAAAATTTCTACATTTTCAACTGAGGTACCAGGTTCATCTCACCGGGGAGTGCCAGACAATCGGTGCTAGTCAGCTGGTGCAGCCCGACCAGCGGGAGCTGAAGCAGGGCGAGGCATCTCCTCACCTGGGAAGTGCAAGGGGGGAAGGGAATCCCTTTTCCTAGCCAAGGGAAACTGAGACAGATAACACCTGGAAAATTGAGTAACTCCCACCCTAATACTGCGCTTTACCAAGGGTCTTAGCAAACGGCACACCAGGAGATTATATCCCACACCTGGCCTGGAGGGTCCCATGCCCACGGAGCCTCCCTCATTGCTAGCACAGCAGTCTGAGATCTAACTGCAAGGCAGCAGCGAGACTAGGGGAGGGGCGCCTGCCATTGCTGAGGCTTAAGTAGGTAAATGAAGCCCCTAGGAAGCTTGAATTGGGTGGAGCCCACCGCAGCTCAAGGAGGCCAGCTTGCCTCTGTAGACTCCTCCTCTGGGGACAGGGTGTAGCTAAACAAAAAGCAGCAGAAACCTCAGCAGAGGTAAATGCCCCTGTCTGATAGTTTTGAAGAGAGCAGTGGATCTCCCAGCACGGAGGTTGAGATCTGAGAACGGACAGACTGCCTGCTCAAGTGGGTCCCTGACTCCTGAGTAGCCTAACTGGGAGACACCCCCACTAGGTGCAGACTGACACCTCACACCTCACATGGTGGGGTACGTCCCTGAGATGAAGCTTCCAGAGCAAGAATCAGACACCAATACCTGCTGTTCAGCAATATTCTATCTTCTGCAGCCTCTGCTGCTGATACCCAGGCAAACAGGATCTGGAGTGAACCTCAAGCAAACTCCAACAGACCTGCAGGTGAGGGTCCTGACTGTTAGAAGGAAAACTAACAAACAGAAAGGACACCCACACCAAAACCCCATCAGTATGTCACCATCACCAAAGACCAAAGGCAGATAAAACTACAAAGATGGGGAGAAAACAGTGCAGAAAAGCTGGAAATTCAAAAAATCAGAGCGCATCTCCCCCGCAAAGGAATGCAGCTCATCGCCAGCAATGGAACAAAGCTGGATGGAGAATGATTTTGATGAGTTGAGAGAAAAAGGCTTCAGTCAATCAAACTTCTCAGAGCTAAAGGAGGAACTACATAACCAGTGCAAAGAAACTAAAAACCTTGAAAAAAGAATGGATGAATGGATAAGTAGAATAATCAATGCAGAGAAGACCTTAAAAGAACTGATGAAAACCATAACACGAGAAATATGTGACAAATGCACAAGCTTTAGTAACCAACTTGATCAACTGGAAGAAAGAGTATCAGCGATTGAAGATCAAGTGAATGAAATGAAGTGAGAGGAGAAGTGTGGAGAAAAAAGAGTAAAAAGAAATGAACAAAAGTATGAGATTATGTGAAAAGACCAAATCTACGTCTGATTGGTGTGCCTGAAAGTGATGGGGAAAATGGAACCAAGTTGGAAAACATTCTTCAGGATATCATCCAGGAGAATTTCCCCAACCTAGTAAGGCAGGCCAACATTCAAATTCAAGAAATACAGAGAATGCCACAAAGATACTCCTTGAGAAGAGCAACTCCAAGACACATAATTGTCAGATTCACCAAAGTTGAAATGAAGGAAAAAATGTTAGGGGCAGCCAGAGAGAAAGGTTGGGTTACCCACAAAGGGAAGCCCATCAGACTAACAGCAGATCTCTTGGCAGAAACTCTCCAAGTCAGAAGAGAGTGGGGGCCAATATTCAACGTTCTTAAAGAAAAGAATTTTAAACCCAGAATTTCATATCCAGCCAAACTAAGTTTCATAAGTGAAGGAGAAATAAAATCCTTTACAGACAAGCAAATGCTTAGAGATTTTGTCACCACCAGGCCGGCCCTACAAGAGATCCTGAAGGAAGCACTAAACATGGAAAGGAACAACCGGTACCAGCCATTGCAAAAACATGTCAAAATATGAAGTCCATCGATGCTAGGAAGAAACTGCATCAACTAGTGAGCAAAATAACCAGCTAATATCATAATTACAGGAACAAGTTCACACATAACAATATTAACCTTAAATATAAGTGAACTAAATGGTCCAATTAAAAGACACAGACTGGCAAACTGGATAAAGAGTCAAGACCCATCGGTTTGCTGTATTCAGGAGACCCATCTCACATGCAGAGACACACATAGGCTCAAAATAAAGGGATGGAGGAAGATCTACCAAGCAAATGGAAAACAAAAAAAGAAGCAGGGATTGCAATCCTAGTCTCTGATAAAACAGACTTTAAACCATCAAAGATCAAAAGAGACAAAGAAGGCCATTACATAATGGTAAAGGGATCAATTCATCAGGAAGAGCTAACTATCCTAAATGTACATGCACCCAATACAGGAGCACCCAGATTCATAAAGCAAGTCCTTAGAGACTTACAAAGAGACTTAGACTCCCATACAATAATAATGGGAGACTTTAACACCCCACTGTAAACATTAGACAGATCAACGAGACAGAAAGTTAACAAGGATATCCAGGAATTGAACTCAACTGTGCACCAAGTGGACTTAATAGACATCTACAGAAGTCTCCACCCCAAAGCAACAGAATATACATTCTTCTCAGCACCACATCACACTTATTTCAAAGTTGACCACATAGTTGGAAGTAAAGCACTCCTCACAAATGTAAAAGAACGGAAATTATAACAAACTGTCTCTCAGACCACAGTGCAGTTAAACTAGAACTCAGGACTAAGAAACTCAATCAAAACTGCTCAACTACATGGAAACTGAACAACCTGCTCCTGAATGACTACTGCGTACATAAGGAAATGAAGGCAGAAATAAAGATGTTCTTTGAAACCAATGAGAACAAAGATGCAACATACCAGAATCTCTGGGACACATTTAAAGCACTGACCCCACAGAAATGCAAACTACCATCAGAGAATACTATACACACCTCTATGCAATAAAACTAGAAAACCTAGAAGAAATGGATAATTTCCTGGACACTTACACTCACCCAAGACTAAACCAGGAAGAAGTTGAATCCCTGAAGAGACCAATAACAGGCTCTGAAATTGAGGCAATAATTAATAGCCTACCAACGAAAAAAAGTCCAGGACCAGATGGATTCACAGCCGAATTCTACCAGAGTACAAGGAGGAGCTGGTACCATTCCTTCTGAAACTATTCCAATCAATAGAAAAAGAGGGAATCCTCCCTAACTCATTTTATGAGGCCAACATCATCCTGATACCAAAGCCTGGCAGAGACACAACAAAAAAAGAGAACTTTAGACCAATATCTCTGATGAACATCGATGCAAAAATTCTCAATAAAATACTGGCAAACTGAATCCAGCAGCACATCAAAACGCTTATCCACCATGTTCAAGTGAGCTTCATTACTGGGATGCAAGGCTGGTTCAATATACATAAATCAGCAAATGTAATCCAGCATATAAACAGAACCAAAGACAAAAACCACATGATTATCTCGATAGATGCAGAAAAGACCTTTGACAAAATTCAACAGCCCTTCATGCTAAAAACTCTCAATGAATTCGGTACTGAGGGAACATATCTCAAATTAATAAGAGCTATTTATGACAGACCCATCACCAATATCATACTGAATGGGCAAAAACTGGAAGCATTCCCCTTGAAAACTAGCACAAGACAGCAATGCCCTCTCTCACCACTCCTATTCAACAAAGTGTTAGAAGTTCTGGCCAGGGCAATCAGGCAAGAGAAAGAAATAAAAGGTATTCAGTTAGGAAAAGAGGAAGTCAAATTGTCCCTGTTTGCAGATGACATGACTGTATATTTAGAAAACCTCATCATCTCAGCCCAAAATCTCCTTAAGCTGATAAGCAACTTCAGCAAAGTCTCAGGATACAAAATCAATGTGCAAAAATCACAAGCAGTTTTATACACCAATAACAGACAAAGAGAGCCAAATCATGAGTGAACTCCCATTCACAATAGCTTCAAAGAGCATAAAATACCTAGGAATCCAACTTACAAGGGATGTAAAGGACCTCTTCAAGGAGAACTACAAACCACTGCTCAATGAAAAAAAAGAGTACACAAACAAATGGAAGAACATTCCATGCTCATCGATAGGAAGAATCAATATCATGAAAATGGCCATACTGCCCACGGTAATTTATAGATCCAGTGCCATCCCCATTAGGCTACCAATGACTTTCTCACAGAATTGGAAAAAACTACTTTAAAGTTCATATGGAACCAAAAAAGACCCCGCATGGCCAAGACAATCCTAAGTCAAAAGAACAAAGCTGGAGGCATCACGCTACCTGACTTAAAACTATCCTACAAGGCTACAGTAACCAAAACAGCATGGTACTGGTACCAAACAGAGATATAGACCAATGGAACAGAACAGAGCCCTCAGAAATAATACCACACATCTATAACTGTCTGATCTTTGACAAACCTGTTAAAAATAAGAAATGGGGAAGGGATTCCCTATTTAATAAATGGTGCTGGGAAAACTGGCCAGCCATATGTAGAAAGCTGAAACTGAATCCTTTCCTTACACCTTATATAAAAATTAATTCAAGATGGATTAGAGGCTTAAATGTTAGACCTAAAACCATAAAAACTCCAGAAGAAAACCTAGGCAATACCATTCAGGACATAGGCATGGGCAAGGACTTCATGCCTAAAACACCGAAAGCAATGGCAGCAAAAACAAAAATTGACAAATAGGATCTAATTAAACTAAAGAGCTTTGCACAGCAAAAGAAACTACCATCAGAGTGAACATGCAACCTACAGAATAGGAGAAAATTTGTGCAACCTACACATCTGACAAAAGGATAATATCCAGAACCTACAAAGAACTCAAAAAATTTGCAAGAAAAAAACAAACAACCCCATCAAAAAGTGGGCAAAGGATATGAACAGACACTTCTCAAAAGAAGACATTCATACAGCCAACAGACACATGAAAAAATGCTCATCATCACTTGCCATCAGAGAAATGCAAATCAAAACCACAATGAGACACCATCTCACACCAGTTAGAATGGCAATCTTTAAAATATCAGGAAACAACAGGCACTGGAGAGGATATGGAGAAATAGGAACACTTTTACACTGTTGGTGGAACTGTAAACTAGTTCAACCATTGTTGAAAACAGTGTGGCGATTCCTCAAGGACCTAGAACTAGAAATACCATTTGACCCAGCCATCCCATTACTGGGGATATACCCAAAGGATTATAAGTCATGCTGCTATAAAGACACATGCCCACATATGTTTATTGCGTCACTATTCACAATAGCAAAGTCTTGGAATCAACCCAAATGTCCATCAGTGACAGACTGGATTAAGAAAATGTGGCACATATACACCATGGAATACTATGCAGTCATAAAAATGGATGAGTTTGTGTCCTTTGTAGGGACATGGATGCAGCTGGAAACCATCATTCTCAGCAAAGTATCACAAGAACAGAAAACCAAATACCGCATGTTCTCACTCATAGGTGGGAATTGAACAATGAGATCAGTTGGACACAGGAAGGGGAGCATCACACACCGGGTCCTATTGTCGGGAGGGGGTGGTGGGAGGGATAGCACTAGGAGATATACCTAATGTAAATGATGAGTTAATGGGTGCAGCACACCAACATGGCACATGTTTATATATGTAACAAACCTGCACGTTGTGCACGTGTACCCTAGAACTTAAAGTATAATTTTAAAAAAAGAGAAAACAAAAGTTGAGGAGAAAAAAAGAATAATATTTTCAAAGACCCAGAATCATGAAGGAGCATGGTGTATTTCTGGATTAGAAAGATAATTCTATGCAGATGATGTTACAGTAGGATATGAGAAGAAGGGAGTGGGAAAGCAAGTCTGGATTGCCTTTGCAGGCTCTATTTATTATATTTACTAAATTAGAGAGTGTTACAGATTTTACAAACAGAGTTACTTTTTTTTTTTTTTTGAGACAGAGTCTCGCTCTGTCACCCAGGCTGGAGTGCATGATCTCAATCTCAGCTCACTGAAACCTCTGCCTCCCAGGTTCAAGCGATTCTCATGCTTCAGCATCCCAAGTAGCTGGGATTACAGGCGTGCGCCATCATGCCCAGCTAATTTTCGTATTTTTAGTAGAGACAGCATTTCACCATGTTGGCCAGGCTGATCTTAAACTCCTGACCTCAAGCAATCCGCCTGCCTTAGCCTCCCAAAGTGCTGGGATTACAGGCATGAGCCACCATGCCCAGCTGACTGAGTTATTTTTTGATGACAGCCAGTTGTTCTGTTAACTGGTAGGGGATTGATATGAATATGCTCTTTCTCTCCATTGATGGCAAAATTATGCCAGTGCTAGGGTGGGGGCAGCTGAACCCAGCAGGGACAAAACCAAGTAAGGTACAGAACTGATCACAGTTTCTACTACATAGATTTGCACCTGATGGATATCCATGAATGTTCTTAACTTACTGGGGGATTTGGAGTGTGTGTGTGTGTGTGTGTGTGTGTGTGTATGTGTGTGTGTGTGTGTGAGAGAGAGAGAGAGAGGGAGAGAGGCTATTTGGTTCTATAATTGGTATAGAGAAAGGTGGACTGGGCTGGAGCATAAACCTTGGAACTGACTCTGGTATTAGAAATTCTTAACTACCTCTCTGCTCACTATTACATGGACTGTGTTGCCCTTCATGTTCTTGTGAGAACTGAGTAATAAGTATAACATGTGAATGTTTCTTTCATGCACTCCTCTTTTAGTAAATGAGGAGTATTTTAGTTCAAGAGAAAAAGGGATGCATAGAGGAATAGGTGTAATAAATAAAATCCTTAAGAAAAAGTCCTTAGTTTTTCTCAAAAGTTTAATTTTTTTTTTCTCAAAATTAGTCAGCATGGCTGACTGGTCATGGGCGTTAGTAGGCAGCTT
>NC_045437.1:83901061-83938084 GCF_002776525.5 Piliocolobus tephrosceles | reverse complement strand
AAATTAGTCAGCATGGCTGACTGGTCATGGGCGTTAGTAGGCAGCTTAAGTATTCCTGTTCATTTCATTGTCCCATAGTCATAAAGCGACAAGTGGGCCCTCAGTTACACAGTAGAGGTGGCTGCAAATAAAGACTTAGAAAAGCATTTGACGTCTTGTTTCTGTCCTTGAGGATCTCAGTGTTACTTGCAACAGGACTACCAGAGTGTAGAATCTGGGGCATTCTCTAACTCAATTAAAAATAGAAAATTTAGTATAAGATGTGTATGTGGGCAGAATTAATAGTAAGAATTGGCAGGGCTGGGCGAGGTGGCTCACACCTGCAATCCCAGCACTTTGGGAGGCTGAGGCAGGCAGATCACGAGGTCAGGAGATCGAGACCATCCTGGCTGACAAGTTGAAATCCCGTCTCTACTAAAAATACAAAAAATTATCTGGGCGTGGTGGCTGGTGCCTGTAATCCCAGCTACTGGAGAGGCTGAGGCAGGAAAATGGCATGAACCCCAGAGGCGGAGCTTGCAGTGAGCCGAGATCGCGCCACTGCACTCCAGCCTGGGCGACAGAGTCACACTTTTGTCTTAAAAAAAAAAAAAAGAACTGGCAGGACCTGGTCCGCCCTTCCGCCCTTCCTTCCATTGTAATCTGATCTATAGTATCTTCTATTGTTTTCCAGTACAAATCTAAATTCTTTGTATCTCATCGTATCTTAATATTCTGAACTTTGGGTGCCTTTATAAGAGGTTAAGTTTTAATTTTCTCATAACTCAGTTCAGTAAATATCCCAACTAGTGTAAATATCTTTAGCTTTGTGTTGAAATTTTTATTTTTTCTTGCATGCCCAACATTATCTTGTAGCAGGTGCAGATTCTGTGCTTTCTGAATTCTTTGTGAACATAAATCCCAGTGGAGATATTTTTCATTCCCTGCATACCATTGTTCTGATAATGATGCTTATAAAACACAGAGAGAGACTTTCTAGCTTCCATGGCTAAGTATACATTTCAAGAAAGCCCAGTGTTCATCAAGAAAATGCGGAACTGCCTACAGGTTTTTGTGGATATACGTGTATGGTTTTGGATAAGTTTGCTAGAGGTAAAAGCCACTTTATTTATCGTAATCCACTGGCATCAGTATAGTTCATAGAAAGGGTATCACACCATGAAATTGTTACACACCCCTTCCTGTGCTCCTGGGATCATTTAGTTGTTAAAACATAATTTAAAATGATAATTGCTGGAAATGGGCCTGATCAGGGAAGTATTCCAGAGCAGCTTTGCAAATAAATACAGAATATTTATAAGCACACTTTGAAAAACCTATTTTCTAGACTCCACCTTACAAATATCCAGGTGAGGGAAAACGGATAAAATGAAATCAGTATTTTCTACCATTCATTTAGTCTGTGTCAAAATTTTCCAGAAGCAAGCAACTGTTTGCCAGTAACAATGATGCCTTAATGCTTCTCTTTCTCTCTCTTACTTCCTTCCTCTCTTCCATTCGCCTGCCCTCTTTCCCTCCCTTCCTCCCTCCCTCCCTTCCTTCCTTCCTTCCTTCTGTCCTCCCTTCCTCCCTCCCCCTCTCTCTCCCTCCCTTTCTCTCTCCTTCTTTCCCCCTCCCTCTCTCCCTCCCATCCTCTTTTTGTTAGTGCAAATTGTGATGTGACGTTGGAATCTCTGAGGACAATGAATGTTATGTTAATAAGTTCATATACGATGCAAACTGCTGCACAGTGAGAAATCCTGTCTATATAACTCACTCTGGAAGGTTTAGAAAGTTGCATACCCATCCTAAAATAAATCTAGGCATAGTAAGCTCCTGCCAATGATTCATGAGAAGCATGTTGGGATTGTTAGACTTATCTCTGAAGAATAGATCGGTGCTTCTCATCCCTGTCTTGACTGATCTTGCTCCAGAGCTAGCATCTCACATTTCCAATTGCTGCTGGACAGTTTCTTGTGAATGACCTTTTGTTGCCTAAAATTCTGCATGGGTAAAGCTAAATGTTAAACATGGTTTCCTTGCTTACCTTAATCTACTCATGTATCTATTTTTTGCTTTCTTCACTCAGTCAGTTGCCAAAATCCATCAATGTTTTCCTTTCCCCATTTCCTTCGGTCCTTCTCATCTCCACTTCCCTCTTTCCTACCACCCTTTTATCCATTTGTGCCTTTATTTGCCCGTTATATATTAAGTGTGTTGTCTATGCAGATCTTTGAGTATACAGATCTCCATAAGGCAGCCACACGGTTCTCTCTTTGTCTTGCTTTTTTACTGATAGAACAATTTAAGAGTCTTCTAACTACGTCTTTTTTTAGTATCCTTTATCTTTTTCTTATTCTCTTCCCACCAACCTTCCATTCTACCCAATTGTTACCATATTCGTTGATGGAAGGTTTTTCCATCAAATTTCCTTTGAATAGGTCACTCTTCAGTTTTTTAAAAAGTGCTTACTGTCTTGTTTTTCTAAGACCAGCCGAGCGGGCGCAAAAGAACCAGCGGGTAGGCAAGTGTAACAGCAAAACTTCACGTTTATTTTGGTAACCTAAGGTGTACGGGAGAAGTCTGTCGGCCTCCGGGGAAGGAGGCCGGCAGAGTCCCCCCATGGGTCTCTCGGACGGACTTCCCACAGTCCCGACATCCCGACAGGAGTGGGGCTGCAAGAAGGCCGTGTGGCTCAATGGCGGAGAGCGGCTTTTCTAGGAGCGGGAGGGCAATAGGTGGGGCATGGGCGTGTCAGGGGCGTTCCGCAGGTGCGACCAGGTAAATCTTGGTTTCTTCAGATTGACGTCACCTGGCGCATGCCCAGTTGGTCTGCACCATCCCTGGGCGCCGGCTGCATTTTCGCGTGCGCGGGAAGAGTTGGGGGTGGGGATGAAGAACCCGGAAGTGCACCATCTTGCCTCGGTTCGTCCAAACACTTACTTCGTCTTTATTTTCCACAGGAAAATAGAAATGATATAGGGGCATGGGAAGTACTTCTTTCCTCCCCATCCTCCTCAAGCCAAGCATTCAAGACTGTCCTCAAGATGAGCCCCACCTGTCTTTTCAGTATGAATCACTCATCTTAAGTTTCTTCATAAGCTCTTCACCCCAGCGGCACTGATGTGTTCACTACCTTCTGAGTAAGCCAGGTGTCTTTCCAGTGCTATGCTTGCGCATTACTTTCCCCCAAAAATCACCCCTCACTTATGACTTTGTCAGTACAAAGTGTCTTTCCTTCAAAATACAGGTAAATCATAAAGCTTCTCTCAATCCTCTAGGCCAGGAATTGACTTTTATCTTTTTTTTTTTTTTTTTTTTTTTTCTGTGAAGGGCCAGACAGCAAATAGTCTAGACTTTCTGAGCCATATGGTAATTGTGGTAATCATTCAACTCTGTTGTAGCATGAAAGCAGACATAGACAATATATAAAGGAATGGGTGTAGCTGTGTTCCAATAAAACTTCATTTGTACCAACCTGGTCAACATAGCAAGATCTTGTCCACACAACAAAATAAAAACTCTAACTGGGCATGTGCTTGTAGTCCCAGCTACTCGAAAGGCTAAGGTCGGAGGATTACTTGAGCCCAGCAGTTACAGGCTGCAGTAAACTAGGCCCACACCACTGCATTCTAGCCTGGGTGACACAACGAGACCATGTCTCTTAAAAACAAACAAACAAATAAAAAAAAACAACAACAACAAACCCTTTACTTGCAGACATTGAACTTTCAGTTTCAAATATTTCTCGTGTGTCACGATATATTATTCTCCTGTTTAGTTTTGTTCAATCAGTTTTGTTCAACCATTTAAAAATGTTATAAACTAGTCTCAGCTCATGGGCCATCTAAAAACAGGTGACAGGTAGATTTGGCCGGTGGGCCGTAGTTTGCAGACTCCTGATCGAGGCAGAAGTTTCTCACATAATTCCTGATGAGAAGTCACTTGAACTATTCACTTGGTGTGCAGGATACTTTTAATATACTGACCTGTACTGCATTTTAATTGTGTGTTTATTAACTTTACTCAGATCAAATTTCAAGAAAGCAGGAGTTTATCTCATAGTTCTTCCTATTTCCTCAGCACCTACCACAGTATCCTTTGGATAACTAGGACTCAATGAAAATAAAATGATATGAGTGATTCAAGCAAGCTCTGTTAGAATAGTCACCTATGAATCTTTCTGCCCCTATGTCTAGGTCAAAAGTAAATTAGAAATAACATTTTCTACAGATAATTCATTGTGGAATTATTATCTCTTTCTTTCCACATGCTCATGTGTGAATTTAAAATATACTTCATTGTAAATTAGAGGGATAGAATATGACATAAGCTTATTTTTCTTTATAATCAGTATTTCATTAATATGGAGATGTTTGCTTTCTTGGCAAATAAAATACATTTGGAAAACACAACAAAATTAGGATAGCAGCAATGGGAGCTTCTAAAATGTGTTCCTAGAAACAGAAAAGTATCTTCCTTTAAGATCTCTTTGGCTACCTGGGAACAAGCATTACTCAGTGCTCTCATGGACCTAGATACACTGCAGTTATGGCCAGTGCTGACACAGTCCAGTGTCTAAAATCTGCCTTGGCTTGTTGGCAATAGTTTCAACCTTAAGTTTAAGTAACAGCTGAGGAAAAAGTTGTACATTTGATTAACTAGAACAGTAGATATTTCCAGGTGTAAAGACATTCCACAAAGGAAGAAAATCCAGGCATTTCCCCCTACCACTAGCTTTATAACCCTCAATCTCAGAAAAGTGCTACAGACACCCTTTTGAGCAGATGAGGGATAGGATGAACTCTGGAATTCTTTTGATTTTTGTGTTTGTCGTTAGTTTTTCAGGCCAGCTGGCTAAGCAGGGACTATTTCTAGCCTAAAGGAAGCTCTAAGGAAGACCTTGTGATTTAGTTGCTAAGTAAGTATTTCTGCAGATGCTGTTATCTTTAGGTAATGATGCCCTACTTTGCAAATAAAATGATGCATTTATTTTGGAGTATTGGTTGGGTTTCTGAAATGTTGAGCTTTCTAATATGGGATTCTGCTATTAACTACTGGTGTGCCTAAAGACACTGACCCTTATTTGTAGTGAAGTATTGGTTTGGAAAGATGTGCAAATTTCTCTCTGGTTTTGACTCCATTTGTGTCTGAATGCCTACTAGGATTAAAAAATATCCTGGTTTCTCAGCCAGAATGGAGGGTAGATTTTCTGGCCTAGTTTGTGTAAAATGGAACTCCCAACTCCCATGAGGTGCAGACATAGCATCCTTTTCATATGTGACAGAAAGCTGCACACTGTTATGTGGGTAACTTGGTTCCTTGTCACGTGTAATACCTGGCTCCTGAGAAGTCTCTGCTTGTGAAAGAACATAATAAACTCCCTGGTTTGTCACCAGTGGTTATAATACTTTAAGTATCTCAGATTACTTTGGGTTAAGCAGGATTGAAAAATATTATTATTATTTTTGCCTGTGGGAGCAAATCATGATTTATTTTTAATCACTCACTTGCCTTCTGCCAAAACTCAGTTTCGTGTCCTTGTTCTTCTCCTTTTTCTTTTCTTTTGAAATCCTATTTTCCACCTTGTATTAAAGTTAACTAGTTTGTAGACTGAGTTATTTAATCCAGATAAATAGGACTTCCTTGGCTCTCTTGATTGCTCTGACATCATTTGTGCAGCAGAACCAACTACCCTGGCCTTCTGGAACATGCTGTAGGGAAATGAGCATGATTTGAAAGTCAGACTTTCTTTCTTTTCTTTTCTTTTTTTTTTTTTGAGATGGAGTCCAGACTTATTATCAAAACCACTTCTGCTGTTGGCTGGCTCTAGTAACCTGGGAAAATCATTTAACCTTCCCAAATCTTAGTTTCCTAATCTGTTCTAAGAATAAATTTAATAATGTATGCAAATAATCTAACACACTGTTTAATTCATAGTAAGAGTACAATAAACATTACTTTCAGTCCTCAGTTCCTCACTTAGGTCTTTTTGTTATTATCTGTTGTTATTATAGCTTGGCAACTGGGTAACTTGATTTTCATGACTGTAATAATATATTAATAGCAAGATATGCTCTTAAGAATTTCAGAATTCTTACTGGATGCTACACCCACCTGCCCACAGGCATGCTAACAAAATGTGAAACAAATAGCTACTTTTATGCATTGTTTCTTACAAAGGGAGAGCTGGAACTAAGAAGTAGTCACATTTGAGGCTACAGAGAGGAAATGAAGGAGGTGGGAGGAGGACCTGAAATTCTAGCTTTTCATAGTGCTATGATAAGCATTATTAGATCCTGTTCTTTGCTCTGAATGTCTTATTGCTTTTTGTAATACATATTTTATCAAAAGTGTCCAGAGAGGTGGTTTAACATTTCATTTTGTTAAGAAAAAAATACCCAGAAAATTATAGACTCTTAGATTTTGGAGCACAGTATGTTGTATTCCAGTATAGAAATTAAAACAACCACCACCAAAAAAATTCAGTTAAATAAACAGACCCCCAAATTGATTAAAACATAAAATCTGACATTAGATCTTTTCAGTCTGAAATTCTACAGCGAAGTTTCATTTAATATGCTGTTTTTGCACCATACAGGACACATTCCCTGACTACTGGTAATTTTCAGTCCTTTACGAATTTTGATTTTGTTTATGAAAGTCTCAGTTTTTTAAAGTCTGGGTGTGAATCCATCTAAACAATAATAAAAGCTTCTTTAATTGGCTTTTCATTTCTATTTCTTTTCTTTTTTTTAGAGACAAGGTCTTGCTTTGTCATCCTGGCTGGAGTGCAGTGACTACATCATAGTTCACTGTGACTTTCAACTTCTGCGCTCAAGTGCCTCTTCCACCTCACCCTCCCAAGTAGCTGAGACTGCTAGCGTGCACCACCATTCCTGGCTAATTTTTAAATTTCTTTTTGTAGAGATAGAGTCTCTTGCCATTGCCTGGCTGGTCTGGAACTCCTGGGATCAAGTGATCCTCCTGCCTTGGCTTTCCAAAGTGCTGGGATTACAGGTGTGAACCATGGCACCCAGCCCAGATTCTCATTTCTGAATCAAATAATCCAATTTCGCGACAAACAAACGTAAAATAAAGTATACAATGAACTTGACCAGATTTTTTGATAAACATTGTTGAATTGTAATGAAATATCTTCACAATTTGTTTTCTGCTATTCCTAGGTCTTTCTTGTGAATAAATATACCACATTAGTCAGTATTGAGAAGGCATTCATTCATTAGCTGGGAATAGTAATTGAATGTAGGTGCTTTAATCTTAGAAAACTGTTTGGCTAAAATTTTCTTAACTTTTATAAACTCCTTCATATGACATTTATTCTTAATTTTTTAAAACTTTAATGGTGTAGAAATGAAAATGCCTGTAGAGACCGTTAACCTACCTATATCTCTTGTGGACTGAATTGTGCGCCCCCTCCCCTCAATCAAATTCATATGTTGAAACCCCCCAATAGCTGAGAATGTGACCATTTTAGAGACAGAGTCTCTAAAAACTAATTAAGGTAGAACCCATTAAGGTGAGTTCTAACCCAACATGACTGGTTTCTTTATAAGAGATAGGACACAGATAGGCACAAAGGGGACACCATGTGAGGACATAGTGAGCAAACAGACATCTACAAAACAAGGAGAGGGGCTTCAGAGGAAATGAACCCTGCTGACCCCTTGATCTCAGACTTCTAACTTCCAGAATTTTGAGAAAATAAATTTTAAATGTTTAAGCCACCCAGTCTATGGTGCTTTATTATGGCAGCCCTAGCAAACTAATACAATATCTTAAATGTGGTCATGGTGCTGTCTGATAGAGTAAAAGTTTCCCATGTGGGTCCTTCCTTTTCCCAAAATTTCCTTTATTTGTTTTTAAATGCTACCAAAGTGTGACTGGCAAACTTTCTGTGAATAAGGACAGTCATGAATTGCATAATCATAATGAGATTTCTTTAACTTTTATTTTAGGTTCAGGAGTACATGTGCAAGTTTGTTATACAAGTAAGTTCATGTTACAGGGGTTTGTGGTACAGATTATTTCATCACCCAGGTGCTAACCCTAGTACCTAATAGTTATTTTTTCCTATTCTCTTCCTCCTCCCACCCTCCACCCTCAAGTAGGCCCCAGTGTCTGTTGTTCCCCTCTATGTGTCCATGTGTTCTTCTCATTTAGCTCCCACTTATAAGTGAGAACATGCAGTACTTGATTTTCTGTTACTGCATTAGTTCACTAAGGATGATGGCCTCCAGCTCCAACCATGTTCTTGTAAAGGACATGATTTTTTTCTTTTTTATGGCTGTATAGTATTCTAAGGTGGATATGTACCGTATTTTCTTTATCTAGTCTAATGTTGATGGGCATTTAGGTTGACTCCATGTCTTTGCTATTGTGAATAGTACTGCGATGAACATACATGTGCGTGTGTCTTTATGGTAGAATGATTTACATTCCTTTGGGTATATACCCAGTAATAGGATTGCTGGGTCAAATACTATTTCTGTTTTTAGCTCTTTGAGGAACTGCCACACTGCTTTTCACAATGGTTGAACTAATTTACACTCCCACCAACAATGTATAAGTGTACCCTTTTCTCCAAAACCTCGTCAACATCTGTTATCTTTTGACTTTTTAATAACAGCCATTCTAGCTGATGTGAGATGGTATCTCATTGTGGTTTTGATTTACGTTTCTCTGTTAGCAGTGATATCAAGATTTTTGTCACAAGCTTGCTGGCCACATGTATTTCTTTTTTTGAGAAGTGCCTGTTCATGTCCTTTGCCCACTAATTAATGGGATTTTTTTTTTTTTTTTGTAAATATGTTTAAGTTCCTTATAGATTCTGGATATTAGACCTTTGTCAGATGCATAGTTTGCAAATATTTTCTCCTATTCTGTAAATTGTCTGTTTACTCTGTTGATAGTTTCTTTTGCTGTGCAGAAGCTCTTAAGTTCAATTAGGTCCCATGTGTCAATTTTTGCTTTTTTGCAATTACTTTTGGCATCTTCATCATGAAATCTTTACTGGTTCCTATGTCTAGAAGGGTATCACCTAGGCTATTTCCTGGGTTTTTATAGTTTTAAGTTTTAAATTTAAGTCTTTTATTCATCTTGACTTGAGTTTTCTTTATAGTATAAGGAAGGGGTCTAATTTCAGTCTTCTGCATATGGCTAGCCAGTTCTCCCATTGCCATTTATTGAATAGGGAGTCGTTTCTCCATTGCTTGTTTTTGTCAGCTTTGTGCATAATGACATTTCTGTTGACTGCATATGTGACAGTGGTCACATAAGATGATAATGGAACTGAACAATTCCTGCTGCCTAGTGATGTCTTGATGATTCTGACCCTGTGTAGGCCTCGGCTAATGTGTTTGTGACTTCATTTTTCACAAAATGTTTAAAAAGTAATGAAAAAGAATTTTTTTAATAGATAAAAACCTGTAGAATAATGGCTCACACCCGTAATCCTAGCACTTTGACAGGCCGATACAGGAGGATTGCTTGAGCCCAGAACTTCAAGATCAGTACGGTCAACATGACAAGACCTTGTCTCTACAAAAACAAAACAAAACGAAGAAAAAAAATGTTTTTATACAGCTGCATGATGTGTTTGTGTTTTAAGCTAGGTGTTATTATAAAAGTGCCAAAAAGTTTAAAAATTAAAAAGTTTGTAAAGTAAAATGTTACAGTCAACTAATTTATTATTGAGGAACAAATTTTAAGAGATAAATTTAGTGTAACCTAGGTATACAGAGTTAATAGTCTATAGTAGTGTACAAAAATGTCATAGGCCATTCACTCACCACCCACTCACAGACTCACCCAGAGCAACTTCCAGTACTGCAAGTTTCATTCATGGTAAGTGCCCTATATAGGTGTATCTTTCTTTTTTTTTTTTTTTAATCTTTTATACTGTGTTTTTACTCTACATTTTTTTGTGTTTAGATATGCTTAGATACATAAATACCATTGTGTTACAATTGCCTACACTATTTAGTACAGTAACATGTTGTACAGGTTTATAGCCTAGGAACGATAGGCTATACCTCAGAGCCTAGGTGTGTCGCAGGCTATGCTATTTAGGTTTGTGTAAATGTACTCTCTGATGTTCACACATGGTGAAATTGCCTCATGACTCACTTCTCAGGACATATTCCTATTGTTGAGTGATGCTTAACTATATATTAAAATATCTTTTAATGACAAATATTCTATAATTTAGACTTGGGACAAATCAAATAGACTTCCTCCCAATTGTAATAAATAAAAGAGATCTTACTGAATAACCCACCACTGAGATATACAAAATCAGTTCTAGGAGTACGTTCTGCATATTCAATCATTTCCTAAGTCTTATTGTTTTTACTACCTTTCTTAAAATATAGCATTTTAGTACTTTATTTTCCCTTCTAGCTTTCACTACCCTAATTTATACACTAATATTTCTCCTGAGCTCATGTAATAACTTCCCAAGTGTTTTTATGCATAGACTCTTTATACTTCCAAACTATTTATTACATAGATGTCAGAGTTATAATTATGCCACAAAAATCTTTTCCTCACAAATGTATTCAATGGTTTCCCATTGTCAACAAAATACAATCTAAACTCCTTTCTAACACATCAGCATACAATGCATGATGTAGCCCCCTCAGACCTGTTCCACATTACGTCTCTCCCCAGTGTTCCAAGCTCAACCTTGTCGTACTCACTCACTGGAATTAACTCTATCTCCCAGATCGTATTGGACTTATGTCTTTGCATGTGTTGTTTTCACTATCTATAATGCTTTCTCCAATATTCTCTGACAAAGCTCTCATTTTTAAAGTCATAGCTCAAATAATACCTTATCTCTTGATGAGTTAATTAAATGTGCCTTCTGTGCTCCCATGACATACTCTTCACAGCCCCAGATATGTCTCCTCACCAAATCAATGCCTTTCCGTATTTGACTATTCATTGCCTAGTGTCATGCCTTCACGGCGGAGGGACTCAATAGCTTTTAAGTGAATACAGAGAATGAAGTGGGTTATGTTCTTACAGAACTACTGAAAAGTGTACAAAAAGGTTCTACATCCACCACAGAGTCTTTATGGAAATGACTAGAAAAGAGGATCATGCCATTAGAGTCAGTTTTCTCCACAGAAATAATGCTCTAATTGGGGGGCCATTTTATAGAAAAATCATAGCTTTGACCACATGGGAAAAGCAAAGATATAATAATTGTAAGTTTATAATTATAACAATCATAAACTTAAATAATTACTAAACTATAACCTTATGTTTTAAGTCCTATAAGATAGGGTATACATGTTCTAGATATATTTATCATTTAAAATTGCATCAAATTGAACATTAATTAATTTTGCTAAATCTTCTAAAATGGATTTAAGGCTGCTTGGAAAACACATAACAGCTGGACCTTTACAATAAAAATTCGACAATTCTGTACTTAAAATTGAAGTAATATTAGGCATTAACAAAACATTTAATATTAAATGTCATTTTTGTTTCCTTAGGATAATTTATTTTGGAATTGGTGTGAAGTAGACTTAGACCTTTTTGAAAAGTGTCTGAATTTGCATGCACAGTTGGTGGGGATATGGATTAGAAAACATACTTGAAAGCCATTTAGCTTTACGTTTTAAGATTCTTCAAATTGTTCATAATGTGTGACCTAGTATTTACAATTCTGGGAGCAGATCTTAAAAAAATAAATCAGACATTCTAAAAAAGCTTCATTAACAAATATATTTATCACAACACTGAAATTCAAAAGATAAAAAATCATCAATAAAATGTTAGTTAAGAAAACATGGTTCACTTGTTCAATGTAATATTTTCCTGCCATTAAAAATTTACAATAACAAGGCAGAACATTGGTCTTCTAATAGTAGAAAATGGCAGGATGCAAAGCTATGCTTACAATGAAATCTCAATCATGGTATCAAAATATGGTGAGGAAAACTAGAAGAAAAATTTTCAAAATATGAATGGTGACTGTTGCTGAGATGCAATTTTTAAAAAGATTTGTTTGCTGTTTTCTAGTTTGTATATACTATTTTAAAAAATAATTTCAACTGTTCTTTTCAATTCAGGGGGGTACATGTGGAGGTTTGTTAACCTGAGTGTGATGCTGAGGTTTAGGGTACGATGATCCCATCATACAAATACTGAGCATAGTACCCAATAGTTAATTTTACAACCCTTGCTTCCCTTCCTCCCTCCCGAATCTAGTATCCCCAGTGTTTATTATTTCCCTCTTTATGTACAGGAGTACTAAATGTTTAGCTTCCACTTATAAGTGAGAACATGCAGTATTTGTTTTTTTGTTCCTGTGCTAATTTGCTTAGGATGATGGCCTCCAGCTGCATCAATTTTGCTGCAAAGGATGTGATTTCATTCTTTTTTAGGGCTATGTAGTATTCCATGATATATATGTACCACATTTTCTTTATCCAATCCACTGTTGATGGGAATCCGGGTTGATTCCATGTCTTTGTTATTGTGAATGGTGCTGCGATGAACTTATGAGTGCCTGTGTCTCTTTGGTAGATGATTTTTCTTTCCCAGTAATGGGACCAAATGGGGTCAAATGGTAGTTATTATGTTTTAAGTTCTTTGAGAAATCTCCAAACTGCCTTCTATAGTGGCTGAACTAATTTACATTCCCACCAATAGTGTATAAGCATTCCCTTTATTCTACAGCTTTGCCAGCATCTGTTTATATTATTTTTATAATTGGAAATTTATTAACTTTGAAAATTATTCCATTGATTTTAGCATTTTCTCAGAGTTCTAGAGGCATGAGTCATTACTTTTGTTGGTAGAAATTTCTCCTACTGAAAAATGATTTTTAGAAACAAGGTCTCACTATTTCCCATTTTCTCTGTTTATTGCAAGTTATAACAGCATTTGCTTGTGTTGATGGCTATTGATTTTGTGGAGGGTACTTCACTTCACGAACAACACTAGCCATTATCATAAATACTACTAAGCCATTAAGAAGGACTTTCAGGCCAGGTGCAGTGGCTCACGCCTGTAATCCCAGCATGTTGGGAGGCCGAGGCAGGGGCATCACGAGGCTAAGAGATCGAGACCATCCTGGCCAACCAACATGGTGAAACCCCATCTCTACTAAAAATACAAAAAACATTAGCTGAGCCTAGTGGTGCACACCTGTAGTCCCAGCTACTCCGGAGACTGAGGCAGGAGAATCGCTTGAACCCGAGAGGCGGAGGTTGCAGTGAGCTGAGATTGCACCACTGCACTCCGGCCCTGGCGACAGAGCAAGATTCTGTCACAAACCAACCAACCAACCAACCAACCAACCAACCAACCAACCAACAAGCAAACAAAAAAGGACTTTTAAAGTGCAACTTGAAAACATCTTAGCAACTTGCTAAAATGGTACTTGGAGAAAGGAAAGTTGGATATGGCCTACAGTCTGTATTTCCTACATGAGGCTCCCTTCTGATTCTGTTAATGAAAATTTAAAAGTCATATGTCTACCCTATATAGCAATAATAGACAGTCTTCCCTTAGTAGAGTAGTGACCATATATGCCTGCTATCAGTACTGATTTATTTCTTGTATTTACTCTACTGTTCAATCCTGGCTTCCTTTTGGATGGTTTTTATTTGGGAGGCACAAACATATGTTCGTATTTTACTCCTTGCTCTTGTTTTCATATTTTGCCCCAAATGGCATAGTCTTTATTTCATTCTTGATTATTTAACCATATCCTCTGGGAATAAATTGATATTTGCTCTTCCAGCAGTCCCACGAAAGTGCTTGGAGTAAATGACTTATTAAAAATATTCCATTCTTTTCTGAATCATTTTGAATGATCATTTCTAAAGGAAGTGCCTTCCTTTAATCTGAGCTACTGAATCACAGACAGATATTCTCCTGTTTCCAGTCATTTTGAGCACCAAATCTAGGAAGCAAATAAATCAAATTCTTCATTATCTGGGGTCCTTTTAGATTTATGAAAAACAAAGTAATAAAGAGAAATACTTAAGTGCTTATTCTTTCCATTTTCTCCTCCATTTTTACTTTGGCTATTTGCTTTTTCAAAGCTGTTGCAATATCTCCACACAGCTGAAACAAAGCATGTACTTAAATTTACACAATATGATGGGCTTGTTACTAGTGAATTGAACTGGAGTGTTTTCAAATAATCGTTTTGGCAAAATGACTACTACTTACAGAGACAAGATTTGGACCTGAAACACGATGTCCACTAGCCTTTCCTCCTTGGAATGTGCTAGATATCCCATACCTGACAGGCTCAGCACATTCCCTTAATGTCTTTTTCTTTCGGTACCACTGACTTGCCAGTGGGTAACATCCTTGCAAGTAGAAAGGTCAAAATATGTACTTTTTTGGAGAATCTCTGAAAATAAACAACCTGCAAAAGTACAATCTAAAAGCAAAGTGTTCTTCTAAAAGAAAAAATTACCACCTAAGCATTTCCTCAGGTACCAGTGTGATGCGTGGACTCACAGATGGAGGAGGTGGCCTTGTCAGGATGCCAAGAATGCAGATGCTTGAAGGGAAATTTTAGTGGCGGAAACAAAGATGTTAACTGGCAGATGAGCCATTGGAACATTTCCCAGGTAAAAAGTATTTTGTTTAAAGAAAGGTATTTTTTGCATGAATTATTTCCTGAATTTAGAAAAGAAACTTCTTTAACAAGTCTGAATCATAAGAAATATAGCTCATCAATAAAAACATCATTTGAAGATATCCTTAACAATTGGTCAGTGTTAATTAAATATAAGCATATGATTCTTCAAATGCCAGTATAAATATTCTGATGCTGAGCATTTTACAGACTCTCAAAAATGAGCAAGAAGAGCATGAAAAAATGCATTTAAGTATTTTGTGTATGATCATGGAATATGTAGAAATATCATAACTTTAGAGGCAAAAGGACACAGTTTTCTCATTTATGAAACAAAAGATAATAATCTCTATCTCAAGACTCTTTGTGGATTAAATTGTAATATTATGATATGCTGGAACTGGGATGAAACATTTAAAGGTGGCTAAATATTGGGAAATTGGTTTTTCCTCCCTTGAAGAAAGCGTGGAGATGATAAAAGGAATTTTTGGAAATGAGAAAACAGGGAGAGAGTAATATTGGCTACTGTGATGTGATACATTGCTTTGCATTAAGAACAGCCAAAAGAATGTTGCAGAGGTGAAAGAGAAAATAAGAATTAAAATGGTCAAATCGAATGAGTGGGTTGAAGTGTTAAAGGTGCTGAGAGAGATGAGAACCAAAGATGACTTGATTTAAAAAAAATTCTTGCAGCTCAAAGTAATCTTTAGTATATGACTAATTTTGACTGAAGAAAAGCATGAGCAATAATGAACAGAGCTAGTTATAGAAGGTGATAGAGGATGTGGTCTTTTGTATGAGGTAAGCTTGAGGGAATGCAAAACACAGCTCGCTGGTTGACAATATTACTTGTTCTTAAGATCCGTATTTGATTCTCATTGCCAGTTACATTTCTTAGTCCCTAGAATAAGCTAAATAAATGTTCTTATGCAAAGAATGAATACCTTAGGTTGTGTTCCATTGAAAGCAGACCCTAAAATAAGGGTTCCAGTACAAGTAGTTTGTTTGGAAGGTAAGCCCAGGAAGCCCCATTAGAAGAGTGGAGAAATGAGACAAGAAAAAAAAAGGAGAAAGGAATACAGAAAAGGAGACCCTAATGAGTAGTTTACTACTGTGGGCCAGTGGGGCTCATTTCTACTGGGGATCTCTGAGCAATGATGTTGAACTCCCATATTTTATTGGGTGAAGGCTGCTGCTGAGAACAGTCAACTGTCTATTATTTCTTTCCTGAGCATGCTCCTATAGGACAGAAAGCCTTTAGTCAGAGAGTCCAAGGTGTTTGCAGTAAGAAGCTGTAGACAGTATAAAACAAGCAAGTGCTGAGGGGCCATGAGCAGGGCACTGATAATGTCTGGTATAGCATATGAGCGAATTACAGCTTCCTGCCTTCAGAACTGTGGGCCATTTGGTATTCAAATGTCCAAAAATAAAATGTCAATGCCTAAGTAACCACCAAGCCATATTGATAGACATTTTACTTATCATCTTAGTTGACATGTGGTAGAAATCATATTTTACAGGGAAAACATCCTAGTAGGGGAAAGGCCACTAATGAAGTGTGTGTAGAGAGGATGGTAAAAAGTGTTAGAAGGTAAATTTGTGACTTCGCAATGTTGCCCAGGACAGGCCCTTTTTTTGAAGATTCTGATTGTAGTTATTTTATGTGTTAGGATAAATATTCTTGTGTCTTAGAGAAACTATGAGGCTTGTAAAGTAACTCCTTCCCTTCTTTCATCCCTTCTAAAAATATTTAATACAACATTTTATTATTATTGTTATTGTTATTTTGAGACAGGGTCTTGCTCTATTGCCCATGCTGGAGCGCAGTGGTGCAATCATGGCTCACTGCAGCCTCAAACTCCTAGGCTTAAGTGGTCCTCCTCCCTCAGCCTCCTGAGTAGCTGGGACAGGTGCACACCACCGTGCCCAGATAATTTTTTAATGTTTTGTAGAGACAGGGTCTCATGTTGCCCAGGCTGGTCTTGAACTTCTGAGCTCAAGTAATCCTAGTGCCTCAGCGTCCCAAAGTTTTGGGATTACAGACACGAGCCACTGCATCTGGCTAATACAACATATTAAATAATTGCCCTCATCTTCCAGTAGGATTTGCTCTAAGAATTCGGGTGACAGTGACGCAAAATAGCATTTTCCAATTTAGAGAAAATTTGTTTGTTCTTTCCTAACTATGGTATTAGAAAAGTTTCTATACTTTTGAGCCATCAACCTAATCCTATACTTGTTTCACCTTTAATAGGAGCCTAAGGCAAGTACAGAAGTCAGAGTTTGCCTAGTATACTCTCCCAGAGGGATTGTTAAGCATATTTCATTTATTGGATTGTGAATTTTTAGAGTGTCCAGATTCACTCTTTTCCACAAAAATTCAAGAGTAGTTATTTTAAACAGAACTACATTTCCATAATAAGTGCTGATTTGTATTATTTTGCAGTTCATACTTTGAAGTATTAACAGACTGAAAAGTGAGCATTTTATTGTTGCCTGCTTTTTTTTTTTTTTATCTCCATTTGTCAAAGTAATATATGGAATATATCCTGTTAACCAAGCTCAAATGCTTTAAATTTTATTCACTGGCTATTCAAAAAAAGAGAGATTTTTAAAATACTTGAATTGTTTGAATAATTTATTGGAAGGCCACCAACACTGAATCATTTGAATCATTTTTTAAACAGTTTAATTAGTTATAGCCTGAGGAAGTGTTATTAAAAATATTCATCTGAAAGTCAGTTTCCTTGGTTAGTTCAAATTTTTTATTTTTCCTTTTAGCTTTGCTTTTAATGTTTGCAAATAAATACAGTATTTATTGTTTGTGGAAATATTATTAAAATAGAATATTTCTCAGATGATGTTTCCTTTTAACCACTTCATTAACTAAACTCTGGATCAATGTGTAATCATTGCATTTTTTTTGTTTAGGTACTTTTTTTTAGATACTTTTTTTTCTTTAGTGTCTGAAGAAAGCAGCTGTGACTTATTCTCACAGTCAGAACTCAGACATAATAACATGAAAAAATATTATTCAATGTATCATAATAATGGCCAACACTTCTTTAGGTTTTATTTTTTGCTTTCTTAACATATAACTATTTGATTATTATAAATAATATGTAAGTGTTTGAAAATCATTACCCCTTAAAAAGAAACTTATAAGATAAAGAAACTGTAGAAAATATTTCAGTAGAGGATATGGTTAGAAACCACAAGAAAAAAATCAATTAATGCTAAGACATTGTCAACCATGATATTGTTTCAATATATGTTTCTTTCCCATGTTATTCCCAAGTAAAATAAATCCCATGATATCACCATGTCTGTATGTATGTACAAAATTCAATAAAACAAAACTGAGCATGCTCAGG
Source organism: Piliocolobus tephrosceles (assembly GCF_002776525.5). Lineage (NCBI taxonomy): Eukaryota > Metazoa > Chordata > Mammalia > Primates > Cercopithecidae > Piliocolobus > Piliocolobus tephrosceles. Next base: position 83,920,093 of record NC_045437.1, on the reverse strand, counting down.
AAAAAGCATGGTTTAGGGAGATATTGTTACAATAATTACTTTTTTCAAAGTTAAGTAAATTTTTAAGAAGCCATCAAATAAATTTCTATTCTAAAATGAGAAGTTGTCACAATTACTCAGTTTGGATCATACTGAAATTGGGATTTTTAAATGAATGAGGAAGATATAGACAGTACTTTAAAATTTTCTATCCATTATATTTTACATTTTCTTTTGATAAATAAATGCATGCCCCGATCAAAAGTCTAAATTATTCAAAAAAGTGATACAATGAAAATAACTTTTTTTCTCCCTTGATTGTTTCACAGGTTCCTCCCCGGATATAACTGACATTAATTTCAGATGTGTCTTCCAGAAACATTCTATGCATTCACAGTAAAATAAGCGGAATTTAATGATCCATTATGTATAAACAACTATTTACCTTTACATAGCCTTAGATTAATAAATTATACTTAGTTTGACAACTTTTAAGTAAGTTGTCAAACTTTTAAGAAATACTTAATATTTCTTAGACATTTGATAACAATAAATTATAATTCTAATTCACTTTAAAAATTACTACAGAGTATTACATTATGTGGATACAATATATTTAGTGTATTCAGTACGTTATTGTCAGAAATCTAGGCTGTTTCCATGCTTTTCAGCAATGAACATTTTCAGCAGTCAGCATTTACAACTATTTATATTTGTCCCCAGGTGGATGCATATCTACAGAATAAATTCCTAAATAAAGGGTTGCTGTTTTTAATTTTTAAAAATATTAGTATTGATAGACATTAAGCAACATACTCTTCATATACAGTTTTTATTGAATACTATTTTAGGTTGGAAAAGTAATACAAACTTTTTATTCACAATCTCAAAAATTTAGTATCTCTTGCACTCATTTGTCACGTAGGCTTGGTGACTTTAAATGTGTTTTTTCAAAATAGATTTAAAAGTTCTTGAAGCTGCTGTATTGTCTTCCGTCTTCATATTTCTCATGTTAAGTAATAAGACATGTCTTGGAGCAAGTGCCATTTAAGACTCCTCTAACTAGTAACTTGAAATGTTTGACATTGCTACTTCATTATCTAGTATAAATGAATAATCTCAGTGTTGCTTTAGTGCCCATTTGTTTCTGATATTTGTAAGTTTTTGCAAAACTTAGCATTTGAACAGAATTGGAAAATGAATAATATAGTCAAGTTTTACATATCACATATGATGTTGCTTTTAAATTCTTATTAACTCTTATTTTTGAAGAATTGTTTTTTGAATAGCCGTGATTCTTTTTAATTTTAATTTTAATTTTTGGATATCTAAATCTTTTAATTCTTCTTCTTTAGGATTTATATACTTCCTTTTTAGGTTATGTTATGATCCTTCTCTACAACTTAAAAACTTAAAACAATCAAATAAAACAACCGTATCTTGTCAGAGTTATGCTGTGATTTGTGTACAACTAGAAGGCCAGGTGGACAAATGATGGGTACTGTAAAATGAATTCAAAACTATAAATGCAGCTTTGTTTTCAATGACAAATAGCTCTCTAATGCAACAAATTTAAATATGAAGGCTAGGTTATTGCAATAAGCTAAAAACTACTTAAAATCATTTTTAGGAAAATAAAATCTTTCCTTGGATGGATGCAGGCTGTATTCTAAGACTTTGAAGATCAGGCTTAGGAGTTAATATTATTTAGTGGTGATTGGGACAGAGTGTCATTTTGTGACACTCCAAGACAAGTAGCCTCAGGGTGTCACGAGATTTCACGCTAGTTTGGTAAAATGAAATAATTCTAAATGACACCTCTGAGTTACTCTGAAAAGTTAGGTTTCTAATGAGAACTTAGCTACTGAAGAAGCACTTGAGTAACAAATCCCTCTGCCTTTGCAAAGAATAATTTCTCCCCGGGTCCCTCCCCCCGACGCTGGCATTTAAACTCAACCGTTTACATTTAGGAAATCACCAGTATATGCAAAAATGAAAAGAAGCAGCAGAAAACGTGTGGTTGAAATAATCATTTAGCTCTGATGACCATGCCAAATGTGGGTAATATTTAGAAAAAAAATTTGGATGCCATACACACAGAACTGAGGAAATTAGTTTTTGATATAGATATGCCAGAATTGACTCTGTGATATAGTGGCAGTTTAAAAGTGTTTTCTCAAGAGAGGATTGTCAGATTCTGCTCTAAAACCAATAGAAAATGACTCAGTTTCAATTATACTTTTTATCCTAATTGCAGAGACCCTATAATAATGACATAATGAACAATTAAAACCCAAAAAAGTACCAAAACCACCACAAATACTGCTCAAGGACTTTCAGAAAACATTAATTCGTTCAATAAATATTCACTGTAGTCCAGGAGATGTAATGAAGAACGAGACTAATAAGATTCTTACTTTTTTCAAAATTACATCCTCACTGGTAGACACAGATGAATGAAGCAAGCATACCTATTTATCAACTAATTTCAGATAGTGTTAAGTTCTAAGACGAAAATAAAACAGGGTGATGTGATAGAATGTACCTCGTGTGTGGGTGTTGCAGGGAGGGTCAGCTTTAGTCAGGGAAGGCATCCTCGATAAGGAGGTATTTGTGCTAAAACCTGAATGATGAGGACTCCACCACGTCAAGATTTGGAGGAAAGGGATTCCATACAGAGAAACAGCAAGCAAAGTCCTTGAGATGAGAAAGAGCACGGTATGTTGAAAAAGAAAAAAGAACACCAGCATGGTGACAACAGAAGAGACAGTGTTACAGAAGATGAGGTCAGAGTGATAGAGAGGAGACAGATTGGACTTTTGTTCTAAGTACAACAGGAAGCGATTTCAGCATTATAAGGAGAGAAAGGAAAGAATATGCATGATTCAAAATGATTCACATTTTCATCTGGATAAAGATTAAATTGCAGAGGGGCAAACTTGGAAGAGTAGAGACAAGTTAGAGGTTTTTGTGATAATGCAGGTGTTTGACAATGGTGGTGGGATTAGCATGGTAGTACTGGAAATAGTGTTTAGAATCTGGATGCATTTTGGGAGCAGGGTCTACACATTGAGGGTTTGGATGTAGGGAATGAGGGGAAGAGAGGAATCAAGCATCACCCCTAGGATTTTGCCTTGAGCTGTTCGTGAAATGGAAATGCCTTTACTGAGAGAAGATTGGGGGAGAACAATTTATAAAGGAGGAAATTAGAAGTTCTATTCTGGGTATGTTAAGTTTAAAATGCCTATTACTTGTCTAAGTGGATCTTGACTACAAAACTAACTGTAGTCTCAGCAAATGAGTCCTGTGGGCAATCAGCATTATTTTCTTTTTCTTGCCTTCCTTCGTATTCCTAGCTTGAGGGAAAAATAGAAAAAAAATATTCACTTATTTATTCATTCAAGAAATATTTATTAAACCATCTATTCCATAAACATTTATGCTACACATTGTTCTAGCAAATGTAGACAGGGGAATAAACAAGTTCTATTTTGTATTAAACCTTTTTTCCCTTTCAGGTTTAGTTTCAAGAGTGTGGGTGAAAAATGGATGATTCATTTCCGTTCTTTACTAGCTGGTCCAAGGCTGGCAGTTTGTTCTCTGTTGCCTCACTCTTCTCTGGTATGCAGTAGAAACATTCAGAAATAGACTTAGTAGCCTGGATATACAGTGTCACCTGTCAAAGTCCTTCAATATCTATTAATGAATAAAAAATGAATGGTACTAATTAATATATATTTCCTTATTCATCCTATGTTTTTGTTCTATCATTTATTATTTTTAAAGTACCAGAATAAACTGATGTCTTTGAGTTTGTGATGACTAATAGAAACAGTTGGATATAGAAATAATTCAGTTTAAGTCAGCCAAAGAAATACCAAAATGTTTCTGAGTAATTGGTTATTGCAGCCTTCTTAGAATTTCATGAGGGACAAATTGAAGTTTCTGAATCTAAGAAATTACCTGGTGCTTTTCAATACTGATATGATAGATTTTGATACCACTTGCTTCATATAGGAACATTTCCTGTTTTTCTTCTAGAGAACTCTGAATTAAAGAGAGAAGCAGAGATGAAAATACCTTCTCATTTGTGCTTTGAAATATTTTTTGTCCTAATCAAAATTCAGGCAAGCCAGATTTGATACCATAACATGGAGTCAGCCTGACCGCTCAGCTTCCCTTAATATTCTGCATCCCCTTACCCTTCTTTAAAACTAGTTCCTCCAGTTTGTATCTGAATGATGCTATCATCAGAGTGAGTTGTGCCAAACTCAGATTACTGTACGCTATAGTCATTGTCTGGTTTCCTGTCTAGTGAAGAAGTATTTCATGGTGGTTAATAGCACTGGCTTTCGTCAGTTAGGCTAGGATTTGAATTCTGGCACTATTGTTCATTGGCTGGATGACCTAGGGCAAGATACTTACTCTTTGTATCTCAATTTCCTCATCTGTGTTTATGTGTGAGACTTAAATGAGCTAATGCAGGTAAAGTCCCAAGCACAAGGCCTATCACCAGGTAGGCATTTGTTCATATGCTTAAAACCTATTTGAGTGCCAGGCACTGTTCTGAGCTCTGGTATAAAGCAAGCACAAATTAGACAAAATTCCTGCCTTCGTGGGCTTTTTATTTTGGCATTCCATAACCTCAATTCCCTTTCTTATTTTCTTTCTTTTCAGGGTGGCTCTGAGCAAAATAGTCACATAGCAAAAAATGGGCACTTTATCATATTCTTACCCTTGTGTGTGACACAGCTAGTGTATTAGTCCATTTTCATGGTGCTGATAAAGACATACCCAATACTGGGCAATTTACAAAAGAAAGAGGTTTAATGGACTTACATGTCCACATGGCTGAGGAGGCCTCACCATCATGGTGGAAGGCAAGGAGGAGCAAATCACATCTTAGGTGGATGGAAGCAGGCAAAGAGAGAGAGAGAACTTGTGCTCTCTCTCCCATTTTTAAAACCATCAGATCTCCTGAGACTTACTGTCATGAGAAAAGCAAGGGAAGACCCACCCCATGATTCAATTATCTCCTACCAGGTCCTTCCCACCACACATGGGAATTATGGGAGCTACAAGACGAGATTTGGGTGGGGGACACAGAGCCAAACCGTACAAGCTAGTGTCCATGTTGCTCACCCTTGCCCACCAAGCTCCACCTATGCTCCACTTCCCCACCTAGGATGTCTTTCCAAGCAGTGCCTCCCCTGTGGGGCTTCTCTGCACAACTTGGTGCCCTGTCCTATCCACACTCACCTGCATACTTTGTATCTTAGTCCCTGCCTTCTCAGTCATGTAAGTCAATGGATACTGAGTTTCTAGTAACTGGTATAGATCAGATATATACCCCTATTGAGAGCTTTGCTTAGTTCCCTAGAAATGAATCTCTAGAAATAGAAGATTGTAATTTGTGGAATATTGAGAGAGGAGAGGATTTTGGAGAAGCTGCTGTGTCTGACTGTGATCACTGTGTTGTTTGTTTATTGAACATAGGCTGTAAAACGACTTCCTTCTCTTCCCCATGCTTTTCCATGTTCCTGGCTTTCTCTTTTTTCTCTCCCATTTCTCCCTTTCCCACACTTGTGTTACTCACATTACATAAAATATAATATATAGTGAAACCAACTTAAATACCACATCCTCCTCGAAACCACGCCTTCCCTTTCCACTTGAAAGAAATCTACCTCCTCTGTACCTCTCTGGCCAGTCTTTCCAGTGTTATCCACTTACTGGTTATCTTTCCCTCATTTCTCTGCATTCACAAACTTCTTTTGGGATAAAACCCAAGTGAGAAGCTGGGAGCTGCAGCCAAGTCAGGGCCTTTCAGAGGTCCAGCAAAACCTGGATCTCCCTCTGCTTTCCTCTTCTCCCTTCCCTCCTTCCTTTTCTGGAACATTTTTTTTTTTTATTTAAGCCCAAACCAGGTGTTAATATTATCACATAAGAAAGAGTATTTTTAATCAAGTAATAACCTCTTAATTATAGTAGGAACCTGCAGGGGATATGTTCTAAGACTCCTAGCGGATGCCTGAAATCAAAGATAGTACAAAGCCCAATATAGATACTGTGTTTTTTGTTTTTTGTTTGTTTGTTTTTTTAATTGAGATGGAGTCTCGCTCTGTCATCCAGGCTGGAGTGCAGTGGCATGAACTCGGCTCACTGCAACCTCCGCCTCCCAGGTTCAAGCGATTCTCCTGCCTCAACCTCCTGAGTAGCTGGGACTACAGACGCGTGCTATCATGCCCAGCTAATTTTCGTATTTTTAGTAGAGATGGGGTTTCACCATTTTGGCCAGGATGGTCTTGATCTCCTGACCTCGTGATGTGCCCACCTCAGTCTCCCAAAGTGTTGGGATTACAGGCATGAGCCACTGCACCCGGCCAGTATTTTTGATATAATAACCCAGATGGCTACTAAGTAACTAACAGGCAAGTAGCATATACAGTGTGGATACACTGGCTAATGGATGATTCATGCCATGAGGGGGACAGAACAGGCTGACATGTGATTTCATCACACTATTCAGAATGATGCGCAATTTAAAATGTATTAGTTATTTCTGGAATTTTCTATTTAAGACTTTTGGACTGTGACACTGAAACCATGGAAAGCAAAACCATGGCTAACGGAGGTCTACTGTACATAAATTACAATGCAACATAATTGTGTTATTTATAAGATTATGTGGGGTTTTATTTAAAAAGTAATTTGCAATATGCAATATGGTATCTGATAATGAGCTATTAAAGTTTTATTATAAATAAGATCTTAAATGTATACCAGAGACTGCATATATAAACTAATATGGAGAGATTATTGGAAGTTTATTTTGCGGTCTATTGAGTAAGATCCAAGGTGAATGGTCCTTTGGCCCCCATGATACATCCTGTGTGGGCAGTAGTATCAGGTACAGGTAAAAATCAGTAACCAAAACATTAGATGGATGAAAAATAAGGGTGATCCCAGGAGGATGAGAAGCTACCAGGGTAGAATTCTGGAGAAAGACTGAGATAATTTTTGAGATGATGCTCTTGTTAGCTCAAGGCCTGGGCACAGAGCTTGACTTCTTTGGGGTTTCACAGAATCAGGGAGACAGAGAACCAAGAGACCTAGAAAGAAGATCTCCCCACAGGAAGACTGAATTTTCACCGTGGCAAAGGAAAAGTATCAAAGGAGAGTCCTGCTAAGAACAAAGCAAAGAGATTTAAGAGCTTAACATCTCTGGCTGACATGCTTTGGACCATCCTTGCCCATAATCCTTTTCTTTGAGATCCTATTCCCTATGTAGCACTGGTAATGGCCCTAAGTAACTGGTGACACCCTTACAAGAAAGCTGGTCTGCAAAGAGAAGGAAGAGGAAAGAAAAATTATGCAGAAAGAAGTAGAAGCTAGAAAGCAGATGAATCTTGAGAGATAACTGAGTTGTCTCAGTTCTCCAATGATTTCAGTTTCCATGACTCATGTTGGTACCATGCTATGGTTTCTGTGGATCTCTAGCATTGTTTGAAGCTTCCTCACTTTATATCCTATAAGTGGGGTCACTGTTTTTTTGTCATGAAAAGAGTCCTGACTAGGACAATAACTGATATGTTGTTGAAAGTTGATGGTCTCTAGTTGTCTTGGGAACTTAAGCTTAGATAGAAGGAGAACTGTATTGGTTTTCTCACCCCAGTTAATATAGCCAGAGCTAGTTTTCCATTGCCAGTAGGGAGGAGTGTCTGGGCACTTTCAGATAGTTGGGTTGGAGCTAAGATAAGGCAGAAGGAGATAATTTTTTTATGAGTCCTGGATAAATATTGATGGGTGTTTTGTTTAGGATAAAAGCTGAGTTGCTGAAACAATGGGAACCTTTTAGTACAATGACTTAAATAAGATTAACATTTATGTATCTCTTTTGCTACAGTCACAGTAATAGATGAATTATTCTCCTTAATGTCAGTTGCATCAATTGTCCTTGTCTACATGGTCACTAGTACCATGATCATGTTCCAACCCATAGGAATGGGGTAAGGGGAATAGAGAGTGTCACCAAAGATTGCAATCCAAAACCTAGATTTGTCACACATTACTTACAGTCATGTGTCATGGGCTGAAACTCAGTTACTTGACCATACCTAGCTGCATGGAATGTACTTTCTTAGATTTGTGGCCACACATGCTGCTAAACAACTTTTGGTGTTCGATTTAAAAGAAAGAAAGGGTTTCAGGGGACCATTAAGAGAATCTGTAGCAAGCAGGAGCTGAGCTAGAGCACAGCTCCACAAAGCTTAACCCAGTTTGTTTTCTTCTCTTCCTCTAGCGTTGACTGAGTTTTGGGTTTTATTCATTTATTTGTTTACAACTTTAATATACTTACTTCTTTTATTCGTAATGTATGTTATTTGTGGTTGAACACTTTGTATTTATAATTCACTAAAAGGTAATCAAAATTTAAAATTAAACGTTTTACTTTGTATGACCATTAATAGTTTTATTGGGTTTTAGAGCGGTGCCATAAACTTTCTAAAAAAAAAAAAAAATGGGCCAGTTACTGTTGATCTCACCCTCTGAATGTACTAGCAAAGAAAGTGTGTTTCACTCTGATAAGACTCTGTGGACCAAAAATTGCTATTTCAAAGGAGAAAGAAATGCCAACTAGTGGCTGCAGGTCGGGGATAAGTGTGGAATATGTGAAACAAATGTTTACAGTTTTTTTTAATTACTCAAAAACAGTTGTGTGATAACTCTGCAGGGGGTCATGCTAGGGCAGGCATCTATGAAGCACAATAAAGGCAACTAGATAAATCAAAGCATAGGAAGGACTAAGCTGAAAATAATGGAGCTATTCATTCCTTCATAAATAATGTATCAAATGATACTTTAATACTGCATAAAAGTCAAGCATAGTGGTGTGTGCCTGTAGTCCCAGCTACTCTGGAGGCTGAGGTGGGAGGATCACCTCAGCCAGGAAGTCAAGGCTGCAGTGAGCCATGATCACCCACTGCACTCCAGCCTGGAGGACAGAGTGAGACCCTGTCTCAAAAAACAACAAACAAACCAACTAATTAACTAACTACGTAAAAAGTAACCTGACTTTAAAACAGCAAAAATCCCTTCCTTTTCTACGTTTGTTTTTTCTAGATTAGGTTTGTGACTAAGGAGCGGAAGAATAAAAATATCTCTGCCTCCAGGGGGTTACTGCCCTATTGTGGATATAACAAGGCCATGGGATGTTCAGTGGCCTCTACTCTGATATGGCTTACATTAAATAGGACTCAGATAAAAATGGTTCCTTGGGAGAGGTCAAAAGCGAAGATTCTTGGGGGAGATGGGAAAGAGTGAGGCTGCCAAAGGAAAGGAATGGGAGAATTACTTTAGATACACGATGTCATTTATCATTTACACAAATCTGAAAATTGGCTTCTTGGAATTTCTCTGGATCCCCATTCTGTTGCTTCTCAAATAATCAGTACTTTCCTGCCTTCTTGGCCTGGTTTAAGTTGTTGGTTCTGAACTGTTGTTTTGACCTTGGCTTTGACCTTAGCATTTAGCATCAGTATTTTCAAAGTATTTCTTTTGTAGAATGCTTCATTACTTCCAGGCTTACCTTTGGGATTACCTGCACCTGAGCTATCACTGGGCCTGACCCACTCCCATGCCTGACCTTTATTTTCTGCCCAGCTTCACCTTATATTTTCCAAGGCTGTCTTTCAATCTCTTTTTATGAACTGTTGTGTTCCACGTTATTTAATGGCACAAATGGTTATACACTCATTTCCATTGTGCAGAACAGACCTGAAAATGGCACAGGAAGTTGAAATAGAAAGATCATTAGGAACTTAAGATAAGGAATCATGGTGGACCGTAGTTCTGAGCAGAGCCTTAAATGATGAGGTATGTCCAAGACTGAATGACACCTTTGTGATGTTATGGGGTGAAAGCAGCGGAACATGCTGGTGACCGACGTGAAACAGTGCTGCGTGAGGAGGAAGGGTTTGGCAGAATGTGTCGAGTTGCCCTAGGTCTGAACCCCGGTTCTTTTCTCCGGATACCTGTGTGAATTTCCTGATTCCAATTTTGGATACCTCCCAGGATGACAGCTTTTCAACTTCTTTGTTGACATATTTTCAGGGTCTGTCTTGAGAATGATTAGCAGCTTTTAATATGTAGCCCCAAGTCTATCCTTCCATAGTCTGCACCCATCTTTTGCTTATAAAATATTTGGTACTGACTCTGTATTACTTGGAGTTTCATTTTTGTTCAGTCTTAAGTAGGAATTACATGGGTTCAAAGGGTGGGGAAGAAGACCTTCTTTCAGTAGAGAAGTTGAAGACAATCCAACACAGTATTCCCTCCTTATCGAAGAGGGGATATGTTCCAAGACCCCCAGTAAATGTCTAAAACTATGGATAGTATCAAACCCTCTATATACTATGTTTTTTCTTCTTATGCATACATACCCCATGATGAAGTTTAATTTATAAACTAGTCAGAGTAAGAGATTAACAATAACTAGTAATATAATAGAACAGTTATAACAATATGCCAGCATCACTACTCTTGTGGGTTGGGGCCATTATTAAGTAAAATAAGGGTTACTTGAACACAAGCACTGCGATGGTGTGATAGTCGATTTCATAAAAAGATGGCTACTAAGTGACTAAGGGGCAAGTAGTATATACAGCATGGATACACTGGACAAAGGATGATTCACATCCCGGGTGAGACAGAGTGGGATGGCACAGGATTTAATCATGTTACTCAGAATGGCACACAATTTAAAACTTGGGAATTATTTATTTCTGGAATTTTCCATTTAATATTTTCGGACTGTGGTTGACCACAGGTAACTGAAACCATGGAAACCGAAACCACAGATAAGGGGGGGACTACTGTACTAAACTTGAAGGGGTCTGAAGCTTATTGGATACAGTAAAACAAACACAGAAAAAAAATTTTAACTGTAAAAAAAAAAAAAAAAAAAAAAAAAAAAAAAAAAGCAAAGTATGAACCATGAATTGCTTTAAAACACAAATAGCTTTACCATGTAATACCAACTCTCCTTTTCACATTGTGATTTAATTATTAACTAAATCCTATTCTTTAGAAAGGTACCACACATTATTTTAGAGCACAATATCCATGTTTTAACCACAGAAGAGCACTAACATGGAACTCTCTGGAAGATGAATATTCCCAAATGTTCAACACATGGCCTGTAAAAGCCAGTCCCATATTTATTTTTCATGTTACATTTGCTGATGGAAGTTATATCTGGAATTTAAAAATATTTGGCAGATTCATAAGGATCCTTTTTAAACTAAAATTTGACAATGTCGTTTTAGCATATAATATCATGCTCACTGTGTGTGGAGATGCGGCAATGGAAAATGTATCTGGGGAAAACACTGACACCTGGAAGGCTTCTGTCAACTTTCAACAAAAGCCTGCAAAAAACTGCAGATCAGATGCTATGCAAATGTGTTTCAATTTCACGTACACCAAGTACACTGTATCCTGTTATTTTGACACACATTGGAAAATCATTTTATTACTTATCTTAGAATATTTCTTTCTGCATGAATCCTCTCATTAAAATTTTCTGATAACCTTTTACAATTATTATTTATTAAAATAGCAGTTTAGCTCCAACATTTCCTGCTGTCAACGTTAGTGCACGTTATGCCTCACTGATGTTACTTGTCATTTTCACCTTTATTTACCTTTTTGCTTCCTCTCTCCTATTTGATTATGTACTCCTAAAAGACAAGTTTCATGTTCATTTCACTAGTTTCCTGTATAAGGTCTTACTTAATATTGGTGCTCAAAGGAAAAAATTGTTGTGTGACAAAATATGTTTTTATTTTGTACTGTGAACTCCTTGAGGTCAGAAGGGAATATCTCATTCATAATCCCCAGCACCTATTACACTCCTGAGTCTGCAGAATAACTTGATAAATGGTTTTCCTATAAAACAGTACAAATTGCATCCAAATGCTACATTTCATCTTACATGCCTATCTGTTTTAGTGCAAGGAATTGTATTCAGACACATCACAGGAACCACATGGAATGGTCCCATTGGTTCTCTAATCCCAACAGAGGCAGCTGTACGATGTTGCTAAGGGATCATAAAGCTCCAGAGACAGATCTGGGACAGGTACACAATTTAAATGGAGGCACAGAGGTAGACACTAAAGAGTAACTATACATTATACTGTTTCCACATTCATGTTTTGGAGAAAAGTGTGATAAAAACAATTTTGTTAGCAATTTTTAACTGCAACTACTACAATTAATTTTAAGCCCCTTCATCATTGTTATGTAGGGCAGAAGGAAGAGGGTGAAAGGTAATTATTTTTGTGATATTTTGGAAACTGTATCCAGTGGGTTGAGGGTGCCAACTGCCACATAGTTGAATCCACAGATGAGTGAGAAAATTATGCCAACGAGTTGTTACCAATACGTCAAATAGCCTAATATGGTGGAAAATTGCAGAAAAGTTTGCAGAAAAAAAAGTAAAAACAAACTAAAAAAACTTTGATAATATAGAAGAAGCTGTTTGAAATAAATAAAGCAATGTAATTCTTAGTTTTGTGTTTAATCAAAACTCCTGCAAGGAAGCATTCCCTTGAAAACCAGCACAAGACAAGGATGCCCTCTATCACCACTCCTATTCAACACAGTGTGGGAAGTTCTGGCCAGGGCAATCAGGCAAGAGAAAGAAATAAAAGGTATTTAATTAGGAAATGAGGAAGTCATATTTTCTCTGCTTGCAGATGACAAGATTATAGATTTAGAAAACCCTATCGTCTCAGCCCAAAATCTCCCTAAGCTGATAAGCAACTTCAGCAAAAGTCTCAGGATACAAAAGCAGTGTGCAAAAATCACAAGCATTCCTATACACCATTAACAGATAAACATAGAACCAAATAATAAGTGAACTCCCATTCACAATTGCTACAAAGAGAATACAACACCTAGGAATCCAAATTACAAGGGATGTGAAGGACCTCTTCCAGGAGAACTACAAACCACTGCTCAACGAAATAAAAGAGGACACAAACAATGTAAGAATATTCCATGCCAAAAGCAATGGCAACAAAAGCCAAAATAGATAAGTGGGATCTAATTAAACTAAATAGCTTCTGCATGGCAAAAGAAACTATCATCAGAGTGAACAGGCAACCTACAGAATGGGAGAAAATGTTTGCAATCTACCCATCTGACAAAGGGCTAGTATCCAGAATCTACAAAGAACTGAAACAAATTTACAAGAAAAAAACAAACAACCTCATCAAAAAGTGGGCAAAGGATATGAACAGACACTTCTCAAAATAAGACATCTATGCAGCCAACAGACACATGAAAAAATGCTCATCGTCACTGGTCATCAGATAAATGCACATCAAAAGCACAATGAGATACCATCTCACACCAGTTAGAATAGCAGTCATTAAAAAGTCAGGGAACAACAGGTGTTGGAGAGGATGTGGAGAAATAGGAACACTTTACACTTTTGGTGGGACTGTAAACTAGTTGGAGTCTCACCCTGTTGCCCAGACTGGACTGCAATGGTGTAATCTCAGCTCACTGCAACCTCTGCCTCCCAGGTTCAAATGACTCTCCTGCCTCAGCCTCCCAAGTAGCTGGGATTACAGGCGCCTGCCACCATGCCCAGCTATTTTTTGTATTTATAGTAGAGACGTGGTTTTACCATGTTGGCCAGGATGGTCTCAAACTCCTGACCTTGTGATCTGCCCACCTTGGCCTCCCAAAGTGCTAGGATTACAAGTGTGAGCCACCATGCCCGGCCAAAGAAAGAGAGTTTTAAAGTTCCATCTGAATTTTGATAGCACTAATATCTACATTCTTGAGAAAATATCTTAACATTACATGGCAAAAGAGAGTGAGTAGTATTTATAAAATGAGCGTGGTATGATTCTATAGGTGTGGAAGTGATGGCACCCTAACATATTATCAGTGAGTGACATACCTGTGTATAGTGAACAGGTAAGAGTACTTGAACAGCTTCATGTAGAGAACTGCAGTAGGGTGAGGGAAAAGAGAGAGAGGAGAAGTAATTTTGCTTCTGTTCCTCATATCAGTGTTATAATTTCTTAATATCTATATCATAATGTGGAACTATTTTGTGATAAGCTTCACTCCCCTTATTCTCTTTTTATCTTTTTTTCAGTTCTGATAAAATATATGACAAAAATGTGAGTAATATTTTTGTGTCTCTATTGCTTAATAATGATGAACTACTAATTCAGTTAATTCTATATCTCATGCCAACTGTCCACTTACTTACTCAGAAGACCAGAAGGCTGGAGCCTTGTCCTTGGAGAGTCTGATTCAGTCAGGCATGAATATGCCTATGGAATCCATTATTTGATAAGCTCCTCAGATGAGTGTGACAGCCAGCCAGCATTTTGAGTCCTAAAGTTCTTCTTTGTCTTTAATATCTCCATCACCCTTTCTCTGCAACTCATGCAGGAGGCACAGTAATCCTTCCCCTGAGGTTAATCTATCATCTCAACAATGACCTAATCAATATATTACCTCTTTCACTTTATATTTGAATTTTAAGATAGCCTCCAAGGTGTTAAAATAGAGGATCAGTTCTCTTTTGAGATCCCACCACTTCCAGAATTATCTAAGAATCCAAGTGGAGTAATTCACTCAGTCCAAAAGGTTCAGTCCACTTCCCAAGGCCAGCTGGGGAGAATAGTGGAGAATTTCATCCATTTGCTTCCGGCAGGCACTAGTAGTTGCTGTATGCTTGCAGTTGTGCTCTTGGTGGCCAGATCCTTGCGTAGGGCCAAGCTTCACACTTAGACTTTCTGGTTAGAACTCTCTTTATTTCAGAAGTTTGCCAAAACAACGATAGTCCTGAGGGCTTCTAGACTAATCTTTTTGTGCATGTATATGACAGAATCAGTTTTTTCTCAAAAATCTATAGATCCTTACAATAATCCTATCACCTCAGCTAAGACTACCCTTTCGTTACGGTGAGTTGGGGTCCTCACTGGCCAGCACAGTTCTCAAACTCTACCTTGCTATTAAAATCACCTGAAGGATCTATTAAACACAGGTTGCTAGGCTCCAACCTCTGAGTTTCTTACTCAGTAGTTGCTATGAACTGAACTGTGCCGCCCACATACATATGTTGAAGTTCTAACCCCCAGTGTCTTAGAATGTACTTGGAGATAGGGCCTTTAAAGAGTAAGGTTAAATGAGGTTACAAGGGTGGTGCCCTAATCCTACATAACCGATGTCCTTATAAGAAGAGGAAGAGACACCATTGGATGCATGCACACAGGACAAAGGCCATGGGAGGACACAGCAGGGTGGAGACTCATCATCTGCAAGCCAAGGAGAAGCCGAATTTGCTAACACTTGATCTTTTGGCTTTTAGCTTCCATAATTGTGAGACAATAAATTTATATTGTTTAAGCGAACAAGTCTGTCGTATTTTGTTATAGCAACCTTAGCAGACTTATACAGTTGGATTGAGGTGGGCTCAAGAATTTCCCTAACAAGTCCTGATATGGCTGGTCTGGGGACCACCCTTTGTGAATTACTGGGCTAGGAAACTTTGTCAGGTCCACTTTGTTTTGCTTTGTGCATGTATATGACAGAATCAGTTTTTTTCTCAAAAGTCTATAGAAACTTTGTTTCACCTTAAAACCCTTGAAGATCGGGAGGCAAGATTTTTATCCTTATGCTGAACTACTCAAAGTTAAAAAAGGCTCAGTTATGCTAATGTCCATAAGGGGTGCCTATTCACCTTACATCTGGCAACTAAAAGGCACATTGGAATAACTGATTCTTGTTTCCACATACACAGAGATGTTCTGGAAGTAGATTTTCCTATTTTTTTTCTTTAAAGTTATATCTTACCAGCAACTACTCAGGATAACAGAACTGAGATACAAAAAGAAAAATAAATTTCAATAATCTGACAGTAAGTACAATTCAGTGTAATTCAACAAATTGAATTGGTAGCAGATAATAATAACTAAGTTAACATGTTTCCTCTTCCACTTTATATTGGCATCTTACACTAA
This sequence comes from Piliocolobus tephrosceles, assembly GCF_002776525.5. Lineage (NCBI taxonomy): Eukaryota > Metazoa > Chordata > Mammalia > Primates > Cercopithecidae > Piliocolobus > Piliocolobus tephrosceles. The sequence goes on along the minus strand of NC_045437.1, from coordinate 83,904,059 downwards.
ACTCCAGTGTGTTAAAATACAACAAACTTTAGGAACCATAAGAATCACATGTTGTCTTTGTTAAAAATATGGAGTCCTGAGCTACATTCCTACAGATTTTGATTCATTAGTTTGAGTGAATTTGGGAGTCTTTATTTGTTATAAGGGCATTTGGAGATTCTAATGCTGATGGTCTGAATACTACTACGTGAGAAACATGATCTTTGAGGAATAAGTAATGTGGGGATATTAATTTTTTGTATAAACAAATTAGCTGGGTGTGGTGGTGCATGCCTGTAGTCCCAGTTACTCAGGAGGCTGAGGTCAGAGGGTTGCTTGAGCCCAGGAGTTCGAGGCTGGAGTGCAGTGGTGCAATCATGGCACACTGCAGCCTGAAACTCCTCGACTCAAGCAATCCTCCCACCTCAGCCTCCTGGGTAGATTTTTTTCCAAAAAAGAAAAAAAAAAAAAAAAAAAGCCATGTTAGAAGATGTGACTTTAAGTCCTACCCACCAATTTTGACAATGCTGAACTGGGACAGCCTCCCTAGGTAAGATTTAGGACATGGAAGTGCAGAATATATCTTTGTTCTCTGATTTCTATGTCCATGCTTGCTTCTTGGAGTTGAGTAAGAACAGTTATTCTTTCAAAATTTACTAATCAGAGAAATATTTCCCAAGAGGTGGAGTAGAGTGAATAGAACATGGAGAGAGGCCAGTACAGGGGATCTCTGGACCTTGAAAAAAACCCTCCGTAGTGGAGAGATAAGCTTCATCTTCCACTCCCCTCACCATTTCAAGAAGGTTACCACATTTGCAAAGGTGAACCACCTACTCAGGTTCCCATAGCTGGAAAGGGGCAGAGCCAGGATGGAACCTGGTCCTGAGTACCTCCATCAGCACTCTTGACTACTCTGCCAAAGACTTAGCTATATAGATGCAACCTTGTAGTGTGTGTGTGTGTGTGCAAATCCTCATACTGACAATGAGGGAAGCTAAGTCCAGGTTAAGTGCTTTTACTTCAACTGTGATAATCTACCATCACAGCAGCCACATCCTTTGGATATAGGTTCATTTAATTTTAAGGGAAAAAATATATTTCCTGCTTTTTTGATTCCTGACTCTATTTCATCCTGGTAGGCCTGCAGATGCTTCAGAATTACTTGGTATATTCCTACCCTCAAAGAGCTGTAGTGGTCTTTGGTTTCTCATAAATGTAAGACTGCTATATTACTTTATTAAAACTCAGAGTTACTGGGCTGAATAAGCACAGAAGCACATTTTTTCTCAGCATTTACAGTTCTTTTTAGTTAAAATAAATGCTACATTCTTTAAAGTTTTGGGAGAACTAGTTCCCTTTAAATCTCACCACAACTGTGAATTTGGAAATTAGGTGAGAAAAAAAAGCTTATAAAAGTAAAATTCATATTCAGATCATATTCACACACACACACACACAATGCTAGTAACAACAGATGCCTCTGCTTGCAGTAACAGATTTATCCTAAATCTGGATACAATGAACTCTTTTTATTTCCTCAGATAAGCAGATATTTGGCCAGATTTTGGTGGAATATTTCTCTCTCATGAGTTAAAAAATAATGTCAGCATATATTTTAATTATGTAAAATTATGAAAATTAAAATTTTCATCATTGTTTTTAGATAGTGTTTCTATATAGTATTCTCTAGTATCTAGCACAAGACTGGCATATAGACCCATTTATTTGGTTATTCTTTCATTAATCTTGGCTTGGTTCTTCAAAAAATGTAATGTTTTAATATTTAGATCACCAAACATTTAGAGAAATTCAGGTTTTAAGACATTCATACATTACTATAATAATCATTACTGTTGGATAATTAGCTTACTGATCATACCATAGCACATAAGAAGAGATTTTCACTTTATCCCCAACTATATACCTGTCAATATATGATGCTAGACAATGTTTACATGTATGAAAGAAGAAAAATTTATCCAATCTCATAGAAAACACTAGATCTTTGGCATATTTACACATCTTAAAAGTTCTTATTAAGTGAATTTTGAGTATAATTTGCAGTGAAATGTTGAAAATAACTGACAATATCCTTTCCATTCTATATGTTATGCTAATTTTTTTCCACATTAAATCACACTGTTTAAAATGGTAGCATTTTACATGAGGGTCTTAGCAAGTACTTGATTATTGGATTGTTGGTTGTACTGATTTCCCCCAGTAATATCTAATACTTCCCTATTACTGAAGAAGCCAGTTAGGCTTTTATTTTGTTTCGTTTTGCTTTTTCTTTTCCAAATCTTTGCTCAAAGGTTTAATTTTTAAATGTTTGTTTCTATGTCTTTTCTTCAGTGGTGTACCATTTTTAAGGAACCATTTCAACTCTTTTAACAATTATACCTTAAGGAAATAAAGTCAGTTTCCTGTTTATTTTTATTTTTTTATTTATTATTTATTATACATTAAGTTCTAGGGTACATGTGCATAATGTGCAGGTTTGTTAGATATGTATACATGTGCCATGTTGGTGTGCTGCACCCATCAACTCGTCAGCACCCATCAATTCATCATTTATATCAGGTATAACTCCCCAATGCAATCCCTCCCCCCTCCCCCCTCCCCATGATAGGCCCCAGTGTGTGATGTTCCCCTTCCCGAGTCCAAGTGAGCTCATTGTTCAGTTCCCACCTATGAGTGAGAACATGCGGTGTTTGGTTTTCTCTTCTTGTGCTAGTTTGCTAAGAATGATGCTTTCCAGCTGCATCCATGTCCCTACAAAGGACGCAAACTCATCCTTTTTTATGGCTGCATAGTATTCCATGAAGTATATGTGCCACATTTTCTTAATCCAGTCTGTCACAGATGGACATCTGGGTTGATTCCAAGTCTTTGCTATTGTGAATAGTGCTGCAATAAACATGTGTGCATGTGTCTTTATAGCAGCATGATTTATAATCCTTTGGATATATACGCAGTAGTGGGATGGCTGGGTCATATGGTACATCTAGTTCTAGATCCT
>NC_045437.1:83859408-83876061 GCF_002776525.5 Piliocolobus tephrosceles | reverse complement strand
TTACCTACTTAAGCCTCAGCGATGGCGGGCGCCCCTCCCCCAGCCTCGCTGCTGCCTTGCGGTTAGATTGCCGCAGACTGCTGTGTTAGCAAGGAGAGAGGCTCCGTGGGCGTGGGACCCTCCCGGCCAGGTGTGGGATATAATCTCCGGTGTGCCGGTGTTACAGCGCAGTATTGGGGTGGGAGTTACCCGATTTTCCAGGTGTTGTGTGTCTCAGTTCCCCTGGCTAGGAAAAGGGACTCCCTTCCCCCTCGCGCTTCCCAGGTGAGGCGATGCCTCGCCCTGCTTCAGCTCTCGCTGGTCGGGCTGCAGCAGCTGACCAGCACCGATTGTCCGGCACTCCCGAGTGAGATGACCCCAGTACCTCAGTTGAAAATGCAGAAATCACCGGTCTTCTGTGTCGCTCGCGCTGGGAGATGGAGACTGAAGCTGTTCCTATTCGGCCATCTTGCTCCGCCCCCCTATGATGTTATAACTTGAAATTCCATACATATTATTAAAAGAAATCTAAATAGGTAAATTGGTGTATTGACAATGAAAGAGATACTAGTTAATCTCTTACAAAGTTTTATAGTTTTTAGTTGCATTCTTTAAACCATTTATTTTAATTTTAAATTAACTTTTTGGTTATTACCAAGGAATTCTTTGTTTTGGTACATGTAGAAAAATTGTATGTAAAACAATACTACTGCTTTAGTTCCTGGAATATGGCAGGTGCTCAATTAAACTTCTGGAATATATTATAGCCAAACAACTCATGGTTTGAAGGAAATGTTAAATCTCTATGAGGCTTAAAATGTCTTTCTAAGGGATTGAAAGAGGAAATTAGGAAGAACCTCAAAGTATCAGTGACTGGCAATCCAATAATCAAAGGACTTATTACTATACATATCATTTATATTTCAGAAATAATATTAATTGGGTATTTGCCAGTAGTCCTTATTTAGGCAAGGAAGAAAAAATTCTCCTAATAGCAATTATATTGTACTGAATAAGCTCTTGCTATGGGGTCAGTTGATGTGCAAAGTGATTTACAAATAGTATCTTAATCCTAAAAACAGCTAGATGAGGCAGATAATATTTCCTCCATTTCACAGATGAAAACATAGAGCAATTACATAAATTTCTTGTCTTTAAAGTAATGAGTTGAGAAGTCACGATTTGAACTCAGGCACTTTCCAAACATAAACATGGTGATATACTCTACAACACTAAAAAAAGTTAATTTGTGTATTCCAGTGGAAATCACATTGTTACTAGCTATTGACAAGCCTGAAATACTAGTACTGAAGCTCTGCTCTATCTATGCTTTGCAGAACTCAACAGCTTTATTGATTAACTATGTGCTCATTACCTTCACTTTGTAGAATTCTATTTCTGTGCTGGTTTGCACAGTAGCTTAAATGTTTTCTTTTCCTTTTTTTTTTTTTTTTTTTTTTTTTTGTTGGGGTCTCCCTCCTTTCTCTGTTGCTCAAGCTGGAGGGCAGTGGCCCAATCTCGGCTCACTACAACTTCTGCCTCCCAAGCTCAAGTGATTCTCCTGTCTCAGCCTCCTGAGTAGCTGGGATTACAGGTGTGTGCCACTACCATCTGGATAATTTTTGTATTTTTAGTAGAAATAGGGTTTCACCATGTTGGCCAGACTGGTCTTGAACTCCCGACCTCAAATGATCTGCCTGTCTCGGCCTCCCAAAGTGCTGATATTATAGGCAGTAGCTCAAATTTTTGAAAGTATTTTGTTCTCTACTACCTTTATTCCTCTCACCCCACTTTGAGAACTGTGTAGGTTTCGAAGAAGAATTCCACCCACTTATAGTTTATTAAAATTTGTTCTTAAGTGTACAACTTTCTATAGCAACTCAAACAAGTGGCATTTGTCAAAGGAAAGTGTTGAATACAGTAATTATTTTAAAAAATGGTACAGAAAGTGTTGACAAGACCTCCATCTCTATGGAGAATAGTACTAGAGCAAGCACATAGTAAGCATAAGATAATACTTGTGTTAGCAAACAAGAAAAGTAGTACTGTAAGGATGCCTCTAGATTATTCACTCATTTGTGATTTTAGGATTGTGTGTTGCAAATCTCGCTTTAAGGCAGGCTTTTCCTGCTTGTTCCTTTTGCTTAGGATTGCATTTACTCGTGTAGCTTCCCTAGCCACATGGCCCGCTGTGATAGCTCAGCAGATTCTGCTATGGCTGGCTCCGCCTCAGCTCTTCCTTCTCTATCTCTAATCTCTCAATGCATAACTCAAGATTCAGCATCCTGCTTTCCATCTGTGACATTTTAATCCACTGCCCCCATTTCCTGTGTTAGTCCTTTATTTTCAGTTATATCAGTGATTTAAAAAAAAAAAACAGCATTTAATTAATTATCACAGTTTTCACATTTAGTTTTCTTTCTTTTCATTTCATTTAACAGTCTGCATTGCATTTTTGGCAAACTACGTTAAAAGTTCCTCAGAATTAGAATGTGTGTGTGTGTGTTTTTTTCCATTGATGGCAATTTAGGAAAGTGTTGGGTGCTCATAGTCATTGCTTTGAATTACTGTAAATAAAAAAATAAAGTCCCACCCCATCCTTACTCAAGGCCACATTTCTCACCCTCTCCACTTCTCTCAGTAGGTTCTAGTAGTATTCTGTAGGCTTCCTTATTTTGAAAGGATTGTTGGAGTCACTTTTGGTATGTTCTTTTACTCTTCCATATTCAGTCTATTAGGGACTTGGGTTTCCTCCTTTTTCAATGTTTCTCAAATTTACCCTTTCATTTTCTCTTCGAGTGTCCTATCGGCCATATCTTTATGACAACATGTCTGAATATTTGATTTAGCCTTATGGCTAATATGCATGGCTTAAGTCATCCCTTTCTAAACCTAACCTGCATAGTGTCCTAAAACATGCCTTCCATTGTGTCAGCTCCTCTTACAGAACCTATAATGTCCTGTTGACATCAACTTCAAGTTTTTGGCCATGTATACAAGACTGAGACTACCTGACCTATATAGATTTATTTTTCATTGCTCCCTAATCTATGCAGTCTAATTTGCCCAGATTAATTTCACTCATTGTCTCTTCACACATACTATACTCATTCCTATTTTTCTTATTTTGAATGAGTTATTTCAGGGGATTCAGGATGTCTTGGCTACTATCCTTTGCTTATACACCAATTAGATCTTTCTGTGTCCTTCCTGAAACATTACCTAGACACTCAATAATATATACAGATGCTCCTCCATTTATGATGGGGCTGCATCCCGATACACTTATCCTACACTGAAAATATTGTAAGTGGAAAATGTATTTAATACACCGAATGGCCAGGTGCAATGGCTCACGCCTGTAATCCCAGCACTTTGGGAGGTCAGGTGGGCAGATCACGAGGTCAGGAGTTTGAGACCAGCCTGACCGACACACTGAAACCCCATCTCTACTAAAAATACAAAAATTAGCTGGGTGTGGTTATACACACCTGTCATCCCAGCTACTCAGGAGGCTGAGGCAGGAGAATCGCTTGAACCTGGAAGGTGAGGTTACAGTGAGCCGAGATCATGCCACTGCACTCCAGCCTGGGCAACAGAGTGAGACTCCATTTAAAAAAAAAAACCACACCTAACATATCAAACATCCTGGCTCATCCTAGCCTACCATAAATGTGCTCAGAACACTTAAATTAGTCTACAATTGGGCAAAATAATGTAACACAAAGCCTATTTTAATATCTCACATAATTTATTGAATACTGTTCTGAAAGTGAAAATCAGAATGATTGTATAGGTACTCGAAGTAGAGTTTCTACTGAATAAACATTGCTTTTGCATCATCAAAAAGTCAAAAAATAGTAAGTTAAGTCATTATCACTGGGGACCATCTGTATATATATATATATGATGATATATAGCCCATCATTAAGTGATCCATGACTGTGTACTATATAGTTAAGCACTACATATAGAGAGTACACACAGTTTTGTACTATATATATATATAGAGAGAGAGTACACAGTCATGGATCACTTAATGATGGGGAATATGTTCCGAGAAATTAGTCATTAGGCAGTTTCATTTTTGTATGAGCACCATAGAGTATATTTACATAAACCTAGATGGTATAGTCTAAACACATCTAAGCTATATGGTATAGCCTATTGCTCCTAGGCTACAAACCTGTAGAACATGTTAATGAAAAGGTACAGCATTTTATTATACCTTTTGTATGTTTAGATACACAAATACTATTACATGACAATTACCTATAGTACTGAATACTATATTTTAATTATATACTGTATTGCAATAGTAATGGTACTATACCACAGGTATTTTTAATACAGTATATAATTGTAATATAGTATTCAATACTACAGGTAATTGTCATACAATAGTATTTGTGTATCTAAACATAGAAAAGGCATAGTAAAAATACAATTTTTTTTTTTTTTTTTTTTTTTTTTTTTTTTTTTTTTTTTTTTTGAGACGGAGTCTTGCTCTGTTGCCCAGGCTGGAGTGCAGTGGCCGGATCTCAGCTCACCGCAACCTCCGTCTCCTGGGTTCACGCCATTCTCCTGCCTCAGCCTCCTGAGTGGCTGGGACCACAGGCGCCCACCACCTCGCCCGGCTAATTTTTTGTATTTTTAGTAGAGACGGGGTTTCACCGTGTTAGCCAGGAGGGTCTCGATCTCCTGACCTCGTGATCCGCCCGTCTCGGCCTCCCAAAGTGCTGGGACTACAGGCTTGAGCCACCGCGCCCGGCCGTAAAAATACAATTTAAAAGGTTTTAAAAGTGGTCCACATGTCTAGGGCATTTACCATGAACAGAGCTTGCAGGACTGCAAGTTGCTCTGGGTGAGTCACTCCCTGAGTGAGTGGTGAATGAATGTTGTGAATGAGTGAGTGGTGAGTGAATGTGAAGGCCTAAGACATTATTGTACACTACTGTAAACTTTATAAACAATGTACATTTAGGCTACCCTAAATTTATTTTAAAAGTTTGCTTTCTTTAATACACTTTTCTTACTGTAATTTTTTTAGTTTATAAACTTTTAAATGTTTTTAAATCTTTTGACTACTTCACAATAACACCTAAACACAAATACATTGTGCAGGTGTACAAACATGTTTTCTTTATATCCTTTATATCTTGACATCCATATTCCACACACTTTTTCTATTTTTAACTTTTTTTTTTAATTTTAAAACTATTTTGCTAAAAATGAAGACGCAAACACACATCTGGCCTAGGCCTACGCTAGTGGAAAATACCACTGTTTTCCACTTCTACCTGTTGTCCTGGGACATATTGCCCCTGAAGGCCTTCAAGGACCTTCATGTTGTCTTCTGGAACATATTGTCCCTGAAGGCCTTCCAGGGGCAATAACCTTTTCACGTAGAAGGTCGTAGAAGGCCTTCAGGGGCAATAGCCCACATGAAACTGTCATCTCCTATGTTATGACACATAGATTTTTCTCCTGTGACAAAAATGGCTTTTCCTGGAAGGCATTCCTAAATAAATGCCTTTTTCTGGAAGGCATTCCTTCTGAAGGATTAGCCTGAGGCTGTTATCCACTTAAACTTATTTTTTAATAAGCAGAAGAAATATACTCTAAAGTAATGATAAAAAGTATAGCATAGTAAATACATAAACTAGTAACACAGTCATTTATTATCAGGTGTTATGTACTGTCCCTATTGTATGGGCTATGCTATTACATGACTAGCAGCACAGTAGGTTTGTTTATACTAGCATCATGACGAACACATGAGCAATGTGTTGTGCTACAACATTTTGACAGCTACAGGGTCACTAGGGGATAGGAATTTTTCAGATCTATAATCTTATGGGGCCAATGTTGTATACATAGTCTGTTATTGACTAAAATGTCATTATGCAGTACGTGACTGTATGTGTGTACACACACATGCACGCACACACACATAAACACTCAATATTTTTCCCAAATGTCTATGACAAAAATATTTTATTCCATAAATTAACTTTTAATTGTTTGTAAATATTCTATTTCTTTGCTTTACTCAACATTGATAGTATTGTCCTTGGTGTTCAGATTAGATGTCATTTTCTTATTGTCTAGGTATTAGGTGTTCAATAAGTATTCTGGTTTAAAATGCCATCATGCTCCTCATTATCAACAGTGGCCTGTCTGCATTTTGAGAATAGGAAAAATGTTTAACAGCTGAAAGCTTGGGTTTATCCTTGCTAAGTGACAAGGAGATTCTGGGCAGAATGATAAATCTTTAAGTTGTCTTTCATTTTTTTTTTTTTTTTTTCAGTTTCTAAAATAAATAGCACTGTTAGCAATTACCCATAGATTTCTTTGTTAATTTAAGAAAATATTTTGTAAGATTAGACTCATTTTATTTTTAAAAAGAGCTTCAGTATATGAATATGTGATGTTTAATAAAAGCTTAAAGTAAAAAGGCCCTTCCCTTATTTTCTTAGAGTAAAAGTGTAGGCAATTAGAATACGTTGAAGTGGGTTAAAAGGCAGACCCTAACTTGAACTTCCTTCTGACCACCTGTACAGTATATTCTCAACACTGGGGCCATTGGTTTTGTGGCTTTGTTTCCTGCTCACTGGACTGCCTGGAGGATGGGCTTAGGGTGTGACTTTGCTCATTTCCTTTTTGTCACCTCACAAAGCCCTGCTTTGTTTGCTTTATCTAAGACCTCTGTGCTACCTAGCTAAGCTTGGCTTCCTGTCCAATGCTGTTCACTCTGTCTCCATGGACCCAGCTCAATTGGAAGAAAAAAGCAGATGAAGGCTTAAATGTCTACTGAGTTTTCAATGACTTCCTCAAACTTCTCACTTACCCTTCAGTGCTGGCATCGTCCAGGTCATAGGAGAAGGAAGTAGGGGTGACTCAAATATTTAGTATTTGCACAGTAAAAATATCCAGCTATGCCACGTGGAGTGGCTCACACCTATAATCCCAGTGCTTTGGTAGCCTGAGCAGGAGGATTGCATGAGGCCAGGGGTATGAGACCAGCCTAGACAACATAGTGAGACTCTGTCTCTACAAAAGGTTTTTTTTTTTCAGTTGGCTGGGCATGGTGGCATGTATCTGTAGTTCTAGCTACTTCGGAGGCTGAGGTGGGAGGATCATTTGAGCCCAGGAGTTTGTAGCTCCAGTGAACTATAGTTGCATCATTGCACTCCAGCCTGGGCGATAGAGCAAGACCCTGCTTGTAAAAAGCAAGCCAAGCTCTTTATTGGCTGAAATCGCATGGGGTAAGGAAGGGAGTAGAAATTCTGGGGCAGAGAACTACCTTTTATTGTTCATATGTGTTTGTCTTTAATAATGCTCCCCAGTATCTTGTGTCAGTGAGGAATATTAATGCTTTGACATCCTTTCATGGTGGCACTTCAGGGAATCACTCTTGCTTATTCTAAGGAGGATTTGGAGCTGTAGCGAGCTAAAAGTCTGAATTTGGAGATGATAGTGGTGACCTTATGGGCAATATCAGGTACAGATGGAGCTTTAATAGTACAAAAGTAGACTCCTCAGAGTAAGTATGGAGGATCATACTTCTGCATGCACTGAATGTAGTTATTTCTTTCCCACACAAGGACTCTCTACAAGAGAGGTTTCTTTAGAAAGAATTGGACCTGATGGAGGGTCATTCTATCAGAATGAATGTTTTAGGTTTCTTCCTTACAGTTAACATCTCTGAAAGGTGCAGATACAAGTTATCTACAGGGTAACACCTGTAGATACGATGCAACAGGCTTATGCCATTGGAGAGTGGATAGCCAACCTTCTGAAAACAGTGCACACCACTGGAAGGGCAAGAAGCAAACTACTTGTGAGTAACCAGTGAGTCTGGGTGCCTTGATTGGGGTCACTTTCAAATAGTGCTGCTTTTTTATTTTTGCTTTGTCACGACATGGTTTGCATGTGTTGAAGGACAGTGTTACCCAGTAGGATTTGTCTTAGTTTTTTTGTTGTTGTTGTTGTTTGTTTTCTGAGACAGAGTCTCACTCTGTCACCCAGGCTGGAGTGCAGTGGTGTGGCCTCGGCTCACTCTAACCTCCACCTCCCAGGTTCAAGTGATTCTCCTGCCTCAACCTCCCGAGTAGCTGGGTCTACAGGTGCCCACCACCATGCCTGGTGAATTTTTTGTATTTTTAGTAGAGATGGGTTTTCACCGTGTTAGCTAGGATGGTCTCCATCTCCTGACCTTGTGATCCACCCACCTCGGGCTCCCAAAGTACTGGGATTACAGGTGTGAACCACCATGCCTGACCTTGTCTTAGGTTTTCTAGTGGAGGCTTGAGCCAAAGAAATTTTCATGCTGTACAGAAAGTTAACCTATTTCTTAACCATTTTTAAAAATGACACAAGGGTTAGATTTTTGAGGGGAAGGAGCAGTTAAGTACATTGCATTTGCCTTTTCATCAATTTTAATGTTTTTCACTAGTGTAAAATACACAACTTCAGTTACTCTATGAGATTTTGTGACCAAGGCAGTCATGGACAGGTTGTTATCTTACACTATACAAATACTATCTTACTTCCATTGCCAGTTATGAACTGCATATGAAGTTTGCACATAATTACTAAGGCTGAATAAAGGATCACTACTATTATTACTATTGCAAATGTTGGTGCCACCTTCTAGAATACCGGAAGTTTTATGTGAAGTTAGATTTAATCTTTAGTAGGGTACTGCTTTCATATCATTCCTGGACTGAAAGACTGTCCTCTAGATTCATTAATGTGCTTAGTCTAATTTCCTAATTCACCACCCTCAGAAATGTAAATCAAAGCTCCAGAAGTATGGCTTTTCAAAATTTATTTTGTAGAAGAAAACTTACATTGTATGTTTGTTGGCAAAGTAGAGAGTATATTCTTATCTTCCATGAAGGCTAATGGCATTTTTAACTGTTTGATCAAGCTTTTCTGGTAAGAAATTTTACTGCTGTTAGTATAATAATTCACCTGTTTTACAAAAGTTTAAAAATCTTTTAAGGTTATTATAGATGTCTATCCTTCCAAAGAATAACCAGATTGCAACATGGATATTGTATTTTAGTTTTTGGCTGTTTTAAAGCATCCAGGTGAGAAAATAAAAGATGGGGAAAATGTTCACTATAAACTTACTTTGAAAAATATACCAATATAACATGTGGACATTTTTGTATGATGTGTGTGTATGTGTGTGTGTGTGTGTGTGTATAGAAAGAGACAGAGAGAGAATATTAAATATGTTACATATACTGTATTACCTCATACAAATGCACACAATTAAATTCCTACTGTAAAATGTAGAGACTAGGCTGGGCTTCCTGGCTCACGCCTGTAATCCCAACACTTTGGGAGACCAAGGAGGGTGTATTACTAGGTCAGGAGTTCAAGACCAGCCTGGCCAAGATGGTGAAACCCCATCTCTACTAAAAATACAAAAATTAGCTGGGCGTGGTCTTGGACACCTGTAATCCCAGCTACTCGGGAGGCTGAGGCAGAGAATTGCTTGAACCCAGGAGGCGGAGGTTGCAGTGAGCTGAGAGCGCACCACTGCACTCAAGTCTGAGCGACAAAGTGAGAAATATGTCTCAAAAAAATAAATAAATAAAAATAAAAAATTGTAGAGACTAGCCTGGCCTGTATAGTATTAAGAAAAGATCAGCAGAATTTACTCAGAGCCCTCTATCACAATGATGATCATTTCATTATATGAGCCATTGTCACTATATGCTAAAAATAATATATGCAATATACGCAAATATTTTAGTCCTCAATTAAATATGTCTCTGAGGCAACATACTATTATTATACAGTATTTCATATTATCTGAACTTCATGATAAACACGTTTGAGATAATGATCTCAAGCTCTGTTTTAACAATGTAGGAATGGAAGGAAAATGCCCAGAAATGGTGATGTTAATAGTTATTCTTAGAATTGTTGAAGTCTGACTTGATGACTTTGAGTGCCACGTTGAATGCAGGTTTTGAGACAACTTTACATGATACTCTCCTCAAAGGATGTTGTGGCAATTCCATTTCTCAAAGTAGCTACCAAACTTCCCAGGTGAAACAAATACATTGAAAGGACTTCCACACATAGTGAGGTGCCAGTAGATCCACATGGTGCATACCAGACAGTTCCACATTTTTCACACAAGGAGTAAGCAGTTTCTAGCCCCTTTGTTTTTCATATTTAAATTGACTAATTTTAAATTGATAAGAGTATAAAATTAGGTAATAAAGTGAAAAATTTTGAAGAGTTACAGTGTAATGTAAGATGAGCTCCTAGTTTTTGAAAAAGGTATTTATGAGTCAGGTGTGACGGCTTATGCTTGTAATCCCAGCACTTTGGGAGGCTGAGGTTGGTGGATAACTTGAGCCTGGAAGTTCGACCAGCCTGGGCAACATGGAGAAACCCTGTCTCTCCAAAAAAAAAAACAAAAATTAGCTGGATGGTCATGTGTGCCTGTAGTCCCAGCTACTCAGGAGGCTGAGGTAGGAGGACCATCTGAGCCTGGGAGGCAGAGGCTACAGTGAGTCGTGACTGTGCCACTGCACTCCAGCCTGGGCAATGGAGTCAGAGACCCTATCTCGAAAAAAAAAGAAAAAAAAAAGAAAAAACAGAAATGTTTAAACAGTGTGAATTCAATATTCAAATAAAGCTTAGAAGTCATTATTTATGTTGGCTTCTGGTTTCAGTTCAGTATTTCTCAATGAGAAAGTTATTCAAAAGCAAAATGAGACATGGTAGCTAAAACATAAAAAATATATTTTTTTCAAACTGATGCTTTACAGTTAGAAAATAATAATAATAATAAATAGTAAGCTTACATTTTTCAAAATAACTTCTCTTTCAAAGTGGGAAACACTGATGGCTCATTCATTTCTCAAAAATTTAAAAAATAACTTCAGAGAAATGTTTACCTGAAATGTATTAGTAGGCCTGGGGCCAAGGTTAGCTGATTTAGTTCTATAATTGATCAAATATTTATAACTAGCTCTTTGAAGGGGAAATTTTCTTATAGAAACATCTTTGTGTTTGAAAGTGTGAATTCTGGAGTGGACTCCCTAGGTTCAAGTCCTACCTCTGCCATTTGCCAAATGTGCCACCTCAGACAAGCTATAGACTTGTTTGTGCCTCAGTTTACTCATCTTAAATATGGGGATAAAAAGGTCTTACCTCAAGTGGTTATTAGGAGTTTGAAATGAGGTTATACATGTAAAATACTTAGAACAACCCCTGGTGCATAGGAAGTTTTGCGTAAGGGTTATCTGTTATTACTATTAAAGCACACAGGTTGCAAACTAGCTACCCTCAGCCTGTGAACAACTTTTAAAAAACATTTAAATATCAAGAATATATGAGATATAGATTTTTAACTTCTCTTGATGAATAAAAAATATCTGACTATATGGTAGCAGGGTTAGTGGTCATAACACTTCCCCGTTCCTGGGCCTGTTTCTCTTGTTCTGCCCAAAGTTGCCATCCATCCTTGCAGCCCTGGGTGGAGCCACAGACCTTTCAAGGCCAAAAACCTTTATGGAGCAGAACTGAGGGAGACACCAGGAGTTTGTCATTCCTGCTCTTCCCTCATCTGCTGAAATTAAATAGTTAAAAAAAAAAGTGTAAAAATGCCAAAGTTCAAGGAAAAGTCAGTAAAGACTAAATGACATTACTTCCACAGGATCTGTAGTAAAATGTCTTGAGAATGTCCCTTTCCTTTTTTCCCTTTATAGTAAGCTTTTCAGCTCATTGAGTTTCAACTGTCTTCGCCTTTGGCCCCATCCTGTGGTCATTCCTTCTTGTACACCAAGTATGTGCTTCTATGAGAACAAGATTTAGCTCTTAAACTAACTTTAAGAGTTAGTTTCAGGTGAACTAACAAACACAAGAATGTTCCCTCCCCACCCCTCTATCCATTTTGAATGCTCCCTTTGTTTCTCTACCTTTGCTGTGCTTAATTAAAGTGACAGTTATTGTTTTCAGGTTCTTTTTCTGCAGACAAGAATCATAAGCCAGCTAGTCCAACAGAAAAAGAATAACTGTAAAAATAAATCCTTTCTGGGAAATGAATCTTTTTGATGTTGAAGCATTTCATTTTCACACCATTACAAATGTTGTTTTAGCCCATGATACTCTGAACATCTAGATTCTATAATGATAAGCACACCATTCATTGATCTGACATCATTTAATTTACCTGAACAAATAAGACAATTTTCAGGCACCTTTCTTGTCATCTGATATAATGGAAGAAATAGTTCAAATATTTGTGGTTACATATGCATTAACACCCTGATGTTAAAGTGATAACAAAATTCTCAAATTTGTCTAACCTTATTCTGTGTGCTTCTTTATTATATATATTATAAGATCTTAACAGAGACAGCATTTTACTTTAAATCTGTGACAAAATGTCACTCAGCCTTATAAGGCTGACTCATTTTAAAACTTACTTTACAAATGTGTTACAGTGTTATGCATTAAATTACAGATTTGGAAGATATTCTTTATGGTTTTTCTGAATTGCAGGAAATAGATGTGATAATAAAATGTTATGTATTTCACTACATTCTGCTTCATGTTGTCAGTTGATCATTTAATGGTACAGTTGCGTCCTTCCCTTTGTATGTGATCTTCAGATTAATTTGAAGTTCACATTTTTGTATTGCATGGAATATCTTCACTGCTTCAGCTTACCATAAATTGTTTCATCCCTTTATAGTATCCTTTAGAAAAAACATTTTGAATTTATAATTCCTGTCCTGAAATATCATAGGAAACTTAATTTGTTTTGACACATAAAAATAGCATCATACTAGAACTTTAATCAGAGGACCACTTCTCCACTGAATCTCTACAATTTTTCAAACTTTGAGACAGGAAGAAAGATAGCGGAAGATATCACCTTTATTGTTTGCTTTTTTTCTACTAAATTAATATTATTAAGTTTAGTTGTTTTAAATTAATTTTTAAATTAAATCAATTGAATAGGCAGTACAATGTTTCTTTTCTTTCTTTCTTTTTTTTTTTTTTTTTGAGACGGAGTCTCGCTCTGTCGCCCAGGCTGGAGTGCAGTGGCCGGATCTCGGCTCACTGCAAGCTCCGCCTCCCGGGTTCACGCCATTCTCCTGCTTCAGCCTCCCCAGTAGCTGGGACTACAGGCGCCTGCCGCCACGCCCGGCTAATTTTTTGTATTTTTAGTAGAGACGGGGTTTCACCGTGTTAGCCAGGATGGTCTTGATCTTGTGACCTCGTGATCCGCCCGCCTCGGCCTCCCAAAGTGCCGGGATTACAGTTGTGAGTCACCGCTCCCGGCCTAAAAGATTTTTAAAAATGTAAATATGTGTAGTCTGCAAAGCCTCCCTTTCCTTGTTCTCTTTTTCCTCATTTACCTCCTGTCCCTTTTTCACACATTGGTAACCACTGTAATTAGCTCATTTTGTATTCTTATTCTCCAAGGGTTTCTTTAGGCAAATACAAACCAATAAATGATATATTCTTTCCCTGCCTTTCACAAAACTCTGTCTCCTACCCATTTCCTCCACAAGTTGCTTTGCTAAATTAACAATACAGGTCCCATATACAGTACTATTATTAACTGGAGTCATCATGCTGTACAGTAGGCCTCCCAAATTTATTCATCCCATACAACAAACTTTGTGCCCCTTGACCAGGGCCTCCCTATTTCTCCCACTTCTCCATCCCTGGTAACCACCATTCAACCCTCTGTTTCTATAAATTCAACTTTTGAAGATTTCACCTATAAGTGAGATCATGTAGCATTTTTTCGCGTGGGTTTATTTCACTTAGCGTAATGTTCCACAGGTTCATCCATGTTGTTGCAAATGGGAGGCTTTCTTTTTTAAGACTGAATAATATTTCACTTGTGTGTGTGTATAATAATTTATCCATATCTTGGTAATTGTGAATAATGCTGCAGTGTACAGCATTATAGTTAATAATACTGTATTGTACAATAGAAATTTGCTAACAGAGTAGACCTTAAGTGTTCTTACCACTCTCCCACACACAGAGAGAAGACAACTATATGAAAAGATGGATATATTAGTTAGCTTGACCGTAGTAATCCGGTCACTATGTGTATCAAAACACCACATTGTACATCTTGAATATATATAATTTTCATTAAAAAAACTCAAACAAAAAACATACAATTCATTTCACAGGTCCTTATGTATCAGTATATGGAAAGCTTCCTCATTCTTTTTTTACAGCTGCATAGGATGCTATTGTACAGATATAATTTTTCTAATCGGATCCCTGTTGATAATTTAAAATAGTTCAATTTTTTGCTCTCACAGTGCTGCAATGAATATTGTTCGTTTTCCTATGTGTAAGTTTAATATACATTGTCAGAAATACAACTGCTGAGTAAACAGTTGTAAATATTTATAATTTAGAAAAAGTTTTCAAGTTGCCTTCTATAGACCTTGTGCCAATTTATATTCTCATCAGCAATAATTGAAAGTATCTGTTTTTCCATTGCCTTGTCAATGGGCTGTTGTCAAAATTTAAGGGTTTTTGTTAATCTATTAGGTGAAACATAGACTTATAGCTTATTCTAAATTAGTATTTCTTCTATTATCCAATTAAAGTTTTTTTGTATTTAATTTTCTATAAACAGTTCTATCATTATCAACTGATAATGTATTTTGATGATTATCTTTTGTGTTGCTATATATTCTTGTGGCTTTCTAGTATTGTTTTTGTGTTATAAAGATTGGGGCTGGGCAAGGTGGCTCATGCATGTAATGCCAGCACTTTGGGAGGCTGAGGCAAGTGAATCACCTGAGGTCAGGAGTTCGAGATCAGCCTGGCCAACATGATGAAACCCTGTCTCTACTAAAAATACAAAAATCAGCCAGATGTAGTAGTGCCTGTAATCCCAGCTACTCAGGAGGTTGAGGCAGGAGAATGGCTTGAACGGTTACAGTGAGCCAAGATTGCACCTGCCTGGGCAACAAGAGTGAAACTCTGTCTCCAAAATAAAATAAAAAAAAAAAAAGATTGGCTTGTGATATACATTACAGAGATTATCCTTAGTCTGTCATTAGTCTCTTACTTTTCTAATATGCTTTGCTATACTATAGGAATCAAATATATACTATAAATATTAAATATTTTCTTTTCCTTTCTCCTCCTCTCTGTTTTCTTCTCCTTCTTTGTAGATAATATAGAATATCTTTATGAACTTGAGGTCAGGAAGGCCTCTTAGACAAGACACAAAAAAGAAAAATCACAAAGGAAAAGAATGACAACTTGTCGCCATCAAAATTAAAAACAGGTGCACATCAGAAGATACCATATATACAATTAAAAGATAAGCAATGATATAGGAGAAACTAATTGCCTCACACAAAGCAAACCTGGATTGCTTTCTAGAAAGTAAAAAGGAATCCTAAAATAATCAATACGAAAAAGACAAACAACCAAATAAAAAAGTAGACAAAGATTCAAACAGGCAAATTCACAAAAGAGGGAATTCAAATGGTCAATAAACACATTAAAATATATTTAAACTGCAGTAACCAGAGAAATGCAAATGTAAAACCAGGTGCCGTATTTCTACTCATTTGATTTGCAATTATTAAAAGTGTTGAAAGTATCAATTGCTCGGGCATCAAATATCCTCATAGATGGCCAGTGATGGAATTATGTACACGTTGTAAGGTTTTGTTTCTAGCAGTGTTTGGTAAGAGTTGAAACTTTTGCTCTATTTGAAATTTACCTTTGTGTATGGTGTGAAGTATGGATTTGATGTAAACATTTTTTGGATGTTTTCCTAGCTGCTTTAACACCATTTATTAAACAGTACCTCTTTTTCATGCTGACTTGAGATGACATCTTTGCCATATACTAAATTCACGCATGTATTTGGGTCAGCTTCTGAATGTACTAATCTGTTCATCCATCTGTCTACTCTTTTCACTACCTCCTGTTTTAATTATTACAGCTTCACAATATGATTTAATGAATGTATTATAAGAATTACTTTTTTTCTGTTTGATTTTTTTCCCCTTGGTCACATTTTTCTGCTGTGTTCTTTTAGTTTTTGATATCTTTTTTCTTTATATTGCCTTGTATTGATTTTGTACTGGCATGCTTCGTTTTATTGTGCTTTACTTTACTGTGCTTTGCAGATATTGCATTTTTTTTCTAGATTGAAGGTTTGTGGCAACCCTGCATCAAGCAAGGCATCAGTTTTTCCAATAGTATGTGCTCACTTATTGTCTGTCACATTTTAGTAATTCATACAATATTTCAAGGTATTTCATTATTTATATATCTATTATGGTGATCTGTGATCAGTAACCTTTGATATTACTATTACATTTCAAATGTTTTGGGACACCATCAACTGGACCCATCTTAACAGAACTTAATCTATAAATGTTCTCTATAGAACTTAATCTATAAAAGTTCTTTATCGAACTAATCTATAAATGTGCATGTTCTGATGGTTCCACTAATCAGCTGCTTTCCATCTCTCTCTCTGTCCTCAGGCCTCCCTATTCCCTGAGACACAACAATATTAAATTATGCCAATTAATAATGCCACAATGGCCTCTAAGAGTTTGAGTGAAATGAAGAGTTGTCTATCTATCTATCTATCTATCTATCTATCTATCTATCTATCTATCT
>NC_045437.1:83810975-83859398 GCF_002776525.5 Piliocolobus tephrosceles | reverse complement strand
TCTATCTATCTATCTATCTATCTATCTATCTATCTATCTATCTATCTATCTCTATCTATAATCCATCTATAATCTATCTATCTATTTTTGAGATAGAGTCTTGCTCTGTCACCCAGGCTGGAGTGCAGTAGCACTATCTTGGCTCACTGCAACCTCTACCTCCTGGGTTCAAGCAATTTTCCTGCCTCAGCCTCCCTAGTAGCTGGGATTACAGGCACCCACCACTATGCCCACCAATTTTTTTTTTGTTTGTTTTGTTTTTGTATTTTCAGTAGAGACAGGGTTTCACCATGTTGGTCCAGCTGATCTTGAACTCCTGACCTCAAGTGATCTGCCAGTCCTTGACCTCCCAAAGTTCTGAGGTTACAGGCCACTGCGCCTGACCATATCTCTCACTTTAAATGAAAAGCTAGAAATGATTTACATTAGAGAGGAAGGCATGTAGAAAGGTGAGATAAGTTTGAAAGCTAGGCCTCTCACACCAATTGGTTAGCCAATTTGTGAATGCAAAGGAAGAGTTCTTGAAGGAAATTAAAGTGCTACTTCAGTGAACACATGAATAATAAGAAAGTGATACATCCTTATTACTGATATGAAGAAACTGTTTTTGTCTGAATAGAAGATCAAATCGGCCACAACATTTCCTTAAACCAAAGCCTAATCCACAGCAAGTCTCCAACTCTCTTCAATCCCATGAAGGCTGATAGAGGTGAGGAAGCTGGCAAAGATTAAAACCTAGTAGAGGCTACGGAAGAAGCTCTCTCCATAACATAGAAGTGCAAGGTGAAGCAGCAACTGCTGCTGTGGAAGCTGTAGCAAGCTGTCCAGAAGATTTCGGTAAGATCATTGATGAAGGTGGCTACACTAAAAGCAGATTTTCAGTGTAAACAAAGCAGCCTTCTATTGCAAGAAGATGCCATCTAAGACTTTCGAAGCTAGAGAGAAGTCAATGACTGGCTTCAAAGGATGGGCCAACTCTGTTGTTAGGAGCTAATGCAACTGGTGACTTTAAGTTGAAGCCAATGCTCATTGACCATTCTGAAAATCCTAGGGCCTTCAGAATTATGCTGTCTCTACTATTCCTGTGCTCTATAAATGAAAATATAAACTCTAGATGAGAGACTATCTGTTTACAGGATGGTTTACTGAATATTTTAAGTCCACTGTTGAGACCTATTTCTCAGAATAAGAGTCTTTTCAAAATATTACTGCTCATTGACAATGCACTTAGTTACTCGAGAGGTCTGATGGAGATGTACAGAAGATTAATGTTGCTTTCATGGATGCTAATGCAGCATCCATTCTGCAGCTCATGGATCAAGGAATAATTTTGACCTTCAGATCTTACTATTTAAGAAATACATTACATAGTGCTCAGCTGCCCTAGTGATTCCTTTGATGAATCTGAGCAAAGTCAGTTGAAAGTCTTTTCAAAAGGGTTCACCATTCTAGATGCCATTAACAACATTCACAATTCATGGCAGGAGGTCAAAATATCAACATTAACAGAAGTTTGGAAGAAGATGGTTCCAACCCTAACAGACGATTTTGAGGAGTTCAAGACATCAGTGCGATGGAGTAACTGCAGATGTGTTGGAGATGGAAAGAGGACTAGAATTAGAAGCAGAGCCCGAAGTTGGGACTTAATTGGTGCAATCTCAGGATAAAACTTGAACAAACAAGGAGTGGTTTTTGTGGATGTGTAAAGAAAGAGATTTCTTGAGATGGAATCTACTTCTGGTGAAGATGCTGTGAGCATTATTGAAACAACAACAAAGGACTTAGAATAGTACATAAACTTAGTTGACAGAGCACTGAGTGGCAGGGCTTGAGAGGATTGACTCCAATTTTGAAGGAAGTTCTACTGTGGGTAAAATGCTCAAACAGCATTGCATACTAGAGAAATATTGCATGAAATGAACAATCAATTGATGCAGCAAACTTCATTGTCTTATTTTAAGAAATTGCCACGGATGCTTCAACTTTAGGCAATAACCACTGTAGTCAGTCAGTAGCCATCAAAGTAGAGCAAGACCCTCCACTAGCACAAAGCTTACAACTCATTCAAAGCCAAGATGATTATTAGCATTTTTTAGCAATTAATTATTTTTAAATTATGGCATGTACTTTTTTTATACATAATGCTACTGGACACTTAATGGTCTACAGTATAGTATAAATATAACATTTATATGCACTGGGATGCCAAAAAAATTCATGTGACTTTCTTTATTGTGATGATCTGGAACCAAACCTGCAATATCTCCGATTTATGCCTGTACTTGTTTCTTTTTTATTAATTTAGTGATTAAATGTATGTATTTTACTAGACCAGCTATTTTCTGTAGAGCTCATTACAGTTATGTAGAGAGAGTCATCACCACACAGAATAATTCTCTACATAGAATATTTCTCCACAAGTTTATGCCACAGAAGCAGATAGCTTCCTGCAAATATGGCTTGTTTGTGTGTGTGTTTTTTTTTAGAGCCCATTTTTTGCTACTCTAAATCAAACCATTGCCTGCCTTGCTCAATACAGCTCCTACATCCTTGTAAACAAGAATTACAGTTTTTAGATTTCTTCAATTTTTAGAAAGCTGTGTTTTCATTGGTGCTTTTTGGGATTCAAGGCAACAGTGGACAGGTTCCACTTTCTGTGATTTGACTCCTTTTAACTCCCTTATTAACTTCTTCCCAATCTTAATTGCTTTTAGCAACTCATAGTTATATTTAGGGATCTACAGATGATATGTTTTTTGACTTCATTGAAAATGTTTTTATTTAATTCCAATTTTTCTTTCTTTTTGGTTTTGTATACTTTTTGGAAGAGTAGGTTTGGGAGTGGGGAGAATTCCTGACTGATAGCAGTCACATTCTCATTAGAAGTTAAGGACTTCTAATGAATTTTTTTCATGGTTCTTTAAAATATGATGTTTTCCTGTGATTCCTCAAGCTAATGTAGATGTGATTGTCATTCTGACCATGAAATGCTACTGTGCATAGTAAGCCCCTTTGGGCTTTGCCCGTCCCTGAAAAGTCTTTCTGAAAACCTCACCACTGACTTCTTTCACTTATACTCAGATGTGTCCTTGGAGATCTGTATTGAGTATCTCTTCTCTCTAGAAGCTTTCCCTTACACCCTCTGTACATGCATCCAACACTTGTACTTTTACTTGCATCTCACCCTGGGATGCTTCCTTTGCTCTTATTTCCCTAGACCACAATGATCTGCTTACTCCTCTATAGATTCTAGAAGGTACTGTACAAAATATTCTCAGGAGATGCTTCTTCAAGATGCTTTGTGAAAACAGTGTGGTATGATCAAATATTTGGGAAATGCTGCATATTATATTCTTAGTCTTGGAGAGTCATGATTTATATATTAGAATTTGCAAAAGGTCTTAAAAAAGAAGTCTGTTAATATTGATATAACCCAGAGCATACCAAAAGTAGTTGTTTATGAAACCCCCATTTATGTGTGACACATGTGTTAATACGTGCTGGGAAGCTACACAAGAAACGCCTCCTTCATGTGACTATGGTAGGATCCTCAGCTCTCAGTACAGTGCCTGGTACGTTGGTGCTACTTAATATATGCCTGTTGAATGACTTAATCTATCTTATACACTATCCTAGATGCTTAGTTCTTTACAGAAACATGTTATAAGTTGGTTTGACATAAAAGGGATCACAATGGCATAAACTCTAGAGAGCTGTGTAGGTCTGCTTCAGATAAACAGATTTGGCTCCAATGTTGAATGTTATTTTTGAATCATGCAGATATTTACTAAGTAAAGAGCATTCAAGGGAGGGTGGCCAGGTTGTTTAAAGGATTTGGAAAACTTTTATGCAGGGAATGATGAGAAGTAGTGAATACATTTAGTTTGGAGAAGATAATGCTAATAAAAAAATTCATCTTTAAATATTGAACAGTGACTAAGATATCCTTTTACCAGTCAAAAATTTCACAGTACAGTAAAAAAACCCAAACCAAAACAAAACAAAAAACAAAACAAAACTGATTATAACATAATAAAATAAGTGTCCTGGTAAAACATCTTCAGCATCAGAGAAAAGAGTGAATATTTTACTTGGAGGGCTGGGTGTGTGACGGGTAGTCAGGGAGACTTCTCCAAGGGGACAGCATCTGAACATATTTTAAGGGTGAGCATGTGTGGAGTGCTTCATATCACAACACAGTCTACTCCTAAAGAAAGATCTAGGTGAAAGTTTAGAGTTTATTTCTCTTTAATGGAAAACTGTTATGTTTGGACAAGAGAGCTGTTTCTGTCAATTATTCTACTTTCAACACTTCTAAGTTGTGGCATAATGCAGCATGCAGTGGCTGAAAATATATGAAGCACTTTTTGAATTGCTGACTTAAAAGTGAATCACTGAATAATATTTTTCTTAATTGCTGACTTAAAAGTGAATCATTGAATAATATTTTTCTTATTTAGGTTTAAGCTGATTTTTTTTTTTTTTTTTTTTTTTTGAGACAGAATCTTGCTCTGTTGCCCAGGCTGGAGTGCAGTGGTATGATTTTGGCTCACTGTAGCCTCTGCCTCTTGGGTTCAAGTGATTCTCCTGCCTCAGCCTCCCAAGTAGCTGGGACTGCATGTGTATGCCACAATGCCCAGCTAATTTTTGTATTTTTAGTAGAGATGGGGTTTCACCACGTTGGCCAGGCTGGTCTCAAACTCCTGACCTCAAGTGATCCACCTGCCTTGGCCTCCCAAAGTGCTGGAATTACAGGCGTGAGCCACCTTTCCCAGACTAAGATGATTCTATATATGATGACCTATTCTTGGTAATGGACTTCTTTTTTTAAAGGAGGTGAGAAATTCTGTGGGCTTCAAAGAAGTGTTGATTTTAGGTGGCTCAGCATATGGCTGAAACACTTGTAGTTTACATTGTAAAATATTGACTTTATAAGTAGATCATTCTGTAAGATTAAGATACAAGAATTCAATACTTATCTTTCTACTTATTGTAGATTTCCATAGTTCTATATCATCAGAAGGGCTGAAATATATTCAGAAAATAGACAGTTTGGGCCGGGCGCAGTGGCTCACACCTGTAATCCCGGCACTTTGGGAGGCTGAGGTGGGCGGATCACAAGGTCAAGAGATCGAGATCATCCTGGTTAATATGGTGAAACCCTGTCTCTACTAAAAATGCAAAAATTAGCTGGGCATGGTGGCGTGCGCTTGTAGTCCCATCTACTTGGGAAGCTGAGGCAGGAGAATTGCTTGAAACTGGGAGGTGGAGATTGCAGTGAGCCAAGATTGCATCACTGCACTCCAGCCTGGTGACAGGGTGAGACTGCATCTCAAAAGAAAAACAAAAACAAAATAGACTGTTTCACAACCTTGGAGGAAGAGATAATTTCATTAATCCAAATGAAAATACAATGATTTAATAGATTTTTTTAATTTTTTTTTATTTTTTGAGATGGAGTTTCATTCTTGGTGCCCAGGCTGGAGTGCAGTGGCGTGATCTCAGTTCACTGCAACCTCCACCTCCCAGGTTCAAGTGATTCTCCTGCCTCAACCTCCCAAGTAGCTTGGATTACAGGCATGCACCACCACACATGGCTAATTTTGTACTTTTAGTAGAGACAGGCTTTCACCATGTTGGCCAGGCTGGTCTTGAACTCTTAACCTCAGGTGATCCACGCACCTTGGACTCCCAAAGTGTTGGGATTATAGGCATAAGCCATCACACACAGCCTAAGTTAGATTTTTATTAGAAAAAGGAATCAATGTTAAAGTTTATATTTCTAAGAAATGTTTTCATCTATCCAACTCCGTGTTTTTCTTGTTTGCTTATAAGAGTAAAAGAAATGATTTCACTGTTTTATTTCATACTGAACTAACAGGCTTCACTTGTTGCATAATTTTACCATATAAAGCTCTTGGTGTTAGTTTTGTAGACACTGAAAATTATTTTTTAAAATGAAAATAGTTGGTTGCCAAATGAAATTGTGGTTTATGCTTCCCTAAAGATGTTTTTAAAATACAGTATTTATATTTATTTGAAATATAAAATATATATTTTATATAAAATATAAAAATCATATTTTTTAAGTTGAGAATGATCTACCTGATTCTGAAGATGAGTTAGTTGAACCTTCATTCATTCATTCATTCATTCAGGAAATGTTTTTTGAGTGACTATTAGTAATAAGACCCTGGGGGTTCTCATTATTTATAAGATGTTATAAATGTGTATACAGAAAAGGGACTAGTTCTTTCAGCATTTGTTAAACAAATTACCTTAGAAGGCAACCCAATTAAGGAAACAAGGTGCAGGTTTTAGAGGCAGACTGATCTGAGTGTGAACCTAAGTTCTGCTACATACTAGCCATTGTTATTTTTGACAAGTTAATCAGTGTCCCAATTTTCAGTAATAAATGAGATATTTATAGTATTAAAACAATATACCTAAAACAACGTCTGATACAAGTAGGCATTTAACAAATTGTCAACATCATGGCCATGCAAATAGGCACAATCAACTTAAGTACTAGCTCAATTTGCTCCTGTTCTAATAATGATAGGTCTCAGCCCATCTGGTTACTTCCAAGACTGTTTCAGGAACATTATAGAATCTTGGTTGATGAACAATACAACAGAATGATGATGGTTCATAAGTGTTCATATTTAAACAGTTTGAACAAATGTTCATAATTGTTTTGCAGTTTAAAAAGGAAGTTTTTCTGGGTACAAGGAAAGAAGCCTGCTTTTTGACATTGTGGAAGGAAGCTGTGAATAGTATTAAATCCCATCTACATTTGTATGCTTTAAAAATTTCTTGTATATAAGCCAGTTCTAATAATTCTTTTTTCTTTTTTTTTTTTTTTTTTTTTTTTTTTGAGACAGAGTCTCATTCTTGTCGCCCAGGCTGAACTGTAGTAGCGCGATCTCGACTCACTGCAACCTCCGCCTCCCTGGTTCAAGCTTTTCTCCTGCCTCAGCCTCCCGAGTAGCTGGGATTACAGGTACCTGCCACCTCACCTGGCTAATTTTTGTACTTTTAGTAGAGATGGGGTTTCGCTATGTTGACCAGGCTGTTTGTGAACTCCTGACCTCAGGTGATCCACCTGCCTTGGCCTCCCAAAGTGCTGGGATTACAGGTGTGAGCCACCGCACCCAGCCCAGTTCTAGTAATTCTTTATTTTCCATTTGTTTAATGTAAGAAATAAAGAAATACAAGTAAGTATAATAGATTTTTTAACTTTCTTTCCTGTTTCCCGAACTTTAAAACCCATCACTCAATTTGAAGACAATGCATTTTCATATGTGTTAGGAATTCACTTCTTCATACTTCTCAGATGCTCAGACATTGTGGACATCATGTCTTTCATCCTTTACCTTTGGAAACAACTTGTATGGGAGAACATCTTATCAGGGATAATTGTGCTGTGGTCACACATGTCCTTTACTCTCCATGTTGAAAATAGAGCTATCATAAGGAAACAATACCTAGACCAATGTTTTTTTGGCCCAAAGGAGGCTAGTGCAGAATCAGATGAGGTTTTGAAGTGGTCTAAAGATCTTGGACCACCTGGGTCCTGGTCATTTCAAGACTATAGAATCTTAATGTAAATTGGAGAGACATAATTATTGAAAATAAATCTGAGTATACTCTAATATTGACTTGGACTCATTTCAAAGTCTTAACATGATCTTCAGCCTTCCTTTCAGAGAAACCAATTCTCTAAATATGTATTCCTAGACCCACTATCATTGTCTTTGTACTGAATGATAATTGATAATTTTTTGGATTTCTAGAGACCTCTCCTGATGGAGCAATATCCTGGTCACTGGGAAGCATTCCCTGTGATTTTGGTTGGTAAGTATGGGGTGTTTCAGCTTCACATTTTCCATTGGCAACATCTGCTTTTCTCATAAGCATTAGTTATATAGAAAAGATCTCTAGAGGATGTCAAATGCCCTTATTCCTTTCCTGTATATTCTTTAAAGTATATTTTCAAACTTCCCTACTAATTAAATTCTTCCTTTTCCCTTTCCTGTTTAAAAATCTCATTGTGTTATGCAAAATAGAGGTCTTGATTTTAGGGAAATGGGTCACATTATCATTTACTTTTTGAATTGTCAAAATAGGAAGTGATTCCACCAAATAAGAAAAGAAAAATGCATAAAAGTTGTGATCTTTTTGAAAATGTCAGCAAAAGTTAGTACTTAGTAGGTTGGAGGTGGTAGAGAGGTAGGAAGGAGACCAGAACACAGAAGGCTGTTACTTACATGGAGATGCCTGATCTTTGCCTACTAATTGAAAAAAATCATGATCCATGTAACCCAAACTGAAGATGACAACCTAGATATTTTATCAGTTTCGTGGTCCACTCAATTCATTTACAGTTGAAATGTTTTGAAAACCTCCTAAAAGTTTAGCTGGATCATTTTTGCCTCCCACATTTGCTGCCTAATGTGTTACCTAGAGTTCTGATGGGTGTTCACAATCATCCAACTTTAGGGTATTCAGCCATGTTTCTCCAAATAGTCTAAGGGTTCATGTTCACTGGTCAGGACTGTGTTTTCTTATAATCTTTATCAGTCATTTAAAAGGAAGATCCTCCATTAAAAGGCCATGCCAAAATTTTAAGTTTCAGGATCTAAATAAAATTGTTGTTGCATTTGAATGAATGCTCTTTAGAAATAATTCAACCGCATGTCAACCAGAATATGCCTAAAGGGCAATTTCTTTAAATTTAGTTTTGAGAAACAGAACTGACATGATGTCATTTTAATAACAGATTGCATTTTAGCCTTAACAATCATGTAAGGAATTAGCAAAATCCTAGTGAATTTCATTTTGATATATAAAATACATCAATGATATCTGGTTAGAAAGCTAGCTGAGTATACAAACATGCCGTCATTCAAAGTATTTATAATAATAATGATATGCTCCTAAATTATTTTTAAAATTTTTATTTTAAACTATAAATTTTTGCCAGGCACAGTGGCTCATGACTGTAATCCCAGCACTTTGGGAGGCCAAGGTGGGTGGATCGGATCACCTGAGGTTAGGAGTTCAAGACTAGTCTAACCAATATGGTGAAACCCTGTTTCTACAAAAAATACAAAAATTAGCCGGTATGATGGTGCGCACCTGCAATCCCAGCTACTTGGGAGGCTGAGGTGGGAGAATTACTTGAACCTGGGAGGTAGAGGTTGCAGTGAGCTGAGGTTGCATCACTGCACTCCAGGCTGGGTAACAGAGCAAGACTCCATCTCAAAAATAATAAAATAAAATAAATAAACTATAAATTTTTACTAAATGATAAATGATATTTATAATTTCTAGCAACAATAACACACAGTGTTTTTGAGAACTTACTATTGGCCAAACTATGCTAATTTAGAGCTTACATAGGCCATCTCATTTAACCATCACTAAAATTCTATAAAGCACATTAATACACTACTACCATTTTACATTTGAGAAGAACGAAAATATAGAGAAATAATTTACTTAAAGTTATCTGGACAGCAGTAACTCTAGGATTCAAACACAAAGCAGTCTGAATTTTAAGTCAGCATTCTTATCCATGTTCCTAAAAGTTGCCAAATAGGTAGAGCAGTGTATGTTTATGTCTCAGAGGTATCTTCCAAGACACCCAGTGGATGCCTGAACCCCCAGATAATACTGAACCGTATATGGACTATGTTCAATCTTATAACTGAGAGGCTACTCAGTGACTAAAGGGCAGTTCGTGTATATAGTATGAATACACTGAACAAAGAGATTATTCATGTCCTGGGTGGGTTGGAGTGAGACAGTGTGAGATTTCATCATGTTTCACAGAATGATGTGCAATTTAAAACTTAGGAGTTATTTCTGAAATTTTTTATTCAATATATTTAGACTATGGTTGACCATGGGTAACTGAAACCACAGAAAGTGAAACTGCAAATAAGGATAAACTTCTATACTGGTGTTCATATTTCTTTTTTTTTGGGGGGGGGGACCTAAGTTAATCATAATTTTTATTTTATAGAATACTTGAACTAAACTGCAGTAAACACATTAGAGAGATCTGAGGCTCTGAATGAACGAAAGAGCCCAATAGGCTGCCAGTAGTTCTATAGAATTGCACCTTTTTGTCACTGGAAAATGTTTTTTTTTTTTTAAATCTAAAAAATTGGCAAATAATAATTGTACATATTCATGGGGTACAAAGTGATACTTCATCATATATAATATATAGTGATCAGAACAGAGTAATTAGCATATCCATAATCTCAAACATGTATAATTTCTTTGTGTAGGGAATGTTCAATATCTTTTTTCTATCTATTTGAAACTATATAATGTATTATTATTAACTACAGTCATGCTACAGTGGTCTAGAATACTAAAACTTATCCTCCTATCTAACTGTAATTTTGTATTCCTTAACAAATCTCTCTCTACCTCTCCCTTCCCCCTACCGTTTTAAGCCTCTAGTAATCTTTGTTCTACTTTGTGCTTCTATGAGATCAACGTTTTTAACTTCCACATATCAGTGAGAACACACAATATTTAACTTTCTGGTTGCTGGCTTATTTCATTTAATATAATGCCCTCTAGTTCCATCCATGTTGTCATAATGACAGGATTTCATTCTTTTTTATGGCTGAATAGTATTCTATTGTGTATGCATATGTTAGATTTTTAAAAAAATCCTTTCATCTGTTGCTTGACACCTATGATGATATCTTATCTTGGCTATTGTAAATAGTGTTGTAATAAACACAGGGGTGCCGATGTCCCTTGTGATACAGTGATTTTTTAGATAAAATCTTTTCTTTAGATAAATGACCAGTAGTGGGATTGCTGGATCATATGGAAATTCTATTTGTAGTTTTTTGAGGAAGCTCCTTTGTATTATCCATAGTAGCTGTACTAGTTTACTTCATACCAGCAGTGTGTTAAGAGTTCTTTTTTCTCCACATTCTCACCAGCATTTGTTATTTTTTGTTTTTGATAATAGCCATTCTAACTGGGGTGAGATGATACCCCATAACATTATTGTGGTTTTGTTTTGCATTTTCCTGATTAGTGATGTTAAGCATTTTTTTCAAACATTTGTTCCCCATTTGCATGTCTTCTTTTGAGAAATATCTGTTCAGATTAATTGGTCTTTTTTTTTTTTTCTGCCATTGACATGTTTGAGTTCCTTGTATATTTTGTATATTAATCCCCTGTTGGATGAGTAGTTTGCAAATATTTTCTCCCATTCCATAGGTTGTCTTTTCACTCTACTGATTTTTTTCTTCTGTGCAGAAGTCTCTTAGCTTAATATAATCCCATTTGCTTATATCTTGCTTTTGTTGCCCGTGCTCTAATAAAATCTTTTTTCAGACCCATGTCTTGAAGCATTTCATTAATGTTTTCTTCTAGTAGTTTTACTGTATTAAGCCTTACATTTAGGTCTTTGATTCATTTAGAGTTTATTTTTGCATATGGGGAGAGGTAGGGGTCTAGCTTCATTCTTCTGTATTTAGATAGTTTTCCCAGCACCATTTATTTAAGAGAATGTCCTTTCCCCAATTAGTATTCTTGGCACCTCTGTCAAAAATCAATTGGCTGTAGATACATGGTTTAACTAATTTTGGAGTTCTTTATTCTGTTCCATTGGTCTATGTGTTTTTATGCCAATGCCATGCTGGTTTTGTTACTATAGCATTGTAGTATATTTTGAGGTCTGGTAGTGTGATATCTCCTTCTTTGTTCTGTTTTCTCAGGGTTGCTTTGGCCACTCAGAGTCTTTTGTGCTTCTGTACAAGTTTTAGGGTTTTTTTTTTTCTATTTCTATGACGAATGTCACTGATATTTTGATAGGAATTGAATTAAATCTATAGATTGTTTTGGTTAGTGTTGTCATTTAACAATTATCAGTCCTTCTGATCTATGAGCATGGGATGCCTTTCTATTTGTTTGTATCCTGTTCAATTTCTTTCATCAGTGTTTTTCAGTTTTCCTTGTAGAGGTCTTTCACCTCCTTGGTTAAATCGATTCCTAGGTATTTTATTTTATTTTTTGGTAGCTACTGTAAATGGCACTGCCTTCTTGATTTCTTTTTCAGCTAGTTCTTTATTTATGTATAGAAAGATTTCTTTGAATATTAATTTTGAATTTTGTTTTTTGAATATTAATTTTGTATCCAGGAATTTATTGAATTTGCTTATTAGTTCTAAGAGGTTTTGTTTTTTTTGGTTTTTTTTTTTTTTTGTAGTCTTCAGGTTTTGCTATATATATGATTGCTATATATATTTGCTACATATATATATATATATATATGTTGCCTGCACACAGGAACAATTCGACTTCCTCCTTTCAAATTGGATTCTCTTTATTTCTCTCTCTTGCCTAATTGCTCTGACTAGGACTTCCAATATATGCTAAGAGCGATAAGAGTAGGCATCATTGTCTACTCCCATTTCTTAGGGGAAAAGCTTTCAGCTTTTTGTCATTGAATAATATGTTGCTGTACTAGATGTGGTTTCATTGCTTGAGCAAATTAATACATCTCCTGGTACCTGGTATGCAGCCATTAACTTGGCAAATGCCTTTTTCTCCATTCCTGTCCATAAGGCACACCAGAAGCAATTTGCCTTCAGCTGGCAAGACCAGCAATATACCTTTACTATCCTACCTCAGGGGTATATCAACTCTCTGGCTTTGTGTCATAATCTTATTTGGAGTGATGTTGATAGCTTTTTGCTTCCTCAGGATATCACACTGGTCCATTACATTGATGGCATTAAGCTGTTTGGATTCAGTGAGCAAGAAGTAGCAAACACACTGGACTTATCGGTGAGACATTTGTATGCAAGAGGATGGGAAATGAATCCAACTAAAATTCAAGGATTTACTTCAGTAAAATGTCTAGGGGTCCAGTGGTGTGGGGCCTGTCAAAATATTTCTTCTAAGGTGAAGGATAAGTTGCTGCATTTGGCCCCTCCTACAACTAAGAAAGAGGCACAACCTCTAGTGGGCCTATTTGGATTTTGGAGGCAACACATTCCTCATTTGGGTGTGTTACTCCTGCCCATTTATCAGGTGACCCAAAAGGCTGCCAGTTTTGAGTGGGGTCCAGAACAGGAGAAGGCTCTGTGATAGGTCCAGGCTGCTGTGCAAGCTGCTCTGCCACTTGGGCCATATGACCTAGCAGACCCAATGGTGCTTGAGGTGTCAGTGGCAGATAGGGATGCTGTTTGGAGTCTTTGACAGGCCTCCATAGGTGAATTACAAG
The DNA here is from genome assembly GCF_002776525.5 of Piliocolobus tephrosceles. NCBI lineage: Eukaryota > Metazoa > Chordata > Mammalia > Primates > Cercopithecidae > Piliocolobus > Piliocolobus tephrosceles. Next base: position 83,846,128 of record NC_045437.1, on the reverse strand, counting down.
GGAGGTCTCTAGAATTTTGGAGCAAGGCCCTGCCATCTTCTGCAGATAACTACTCTCCTTTTGAGAGACAGCTATTGGTCTGTTACTGGGCTTTGGTGGAAACTGAATGTTCGACTATGGATCCTCAAGTCACCATGTGATCTGAATTGCCTATCATGAACTGGGTGCGTTCTGACCTATCTAGCCATAGAGTGGGTCATGCACAGCAGCATTCCATCATCAAATGAAAGTATATGTGATCGGGCTCCAGAAGGTCCTGAAGGCACAAATACACATGAAGTGCCTTCATGAAGTTACATGAAGAAGTGGCTCAAATGCCCATGGTCTCCACTCTTGCCACCCTGCCTCCTCTCCCCTAGCCTGCACCAGTGGCCTCATGGGGGAGTTCCCTATGATTAGTTGACAGAGGAAGAGAAAACTAAGGCCTGGTTCACAGATGATTCTGCATGATATGCAAGCACTACCCAAAAGTGGACCACTGCATTACAACCCTTTTCTAGGACATCCCTGAAGGACAGTGGTGAAGGGAAATCTTTCCAGTAGGAAGAATTTTGAGCAGTGCACCTGGTTGTGCACTTTGCCTGGAAGGAGAAATGTCCAGATGTGCGATTATATACTGATTCATGAGCTATAGCCAATGGTTTGACTGTATGGTCAGACACTTGGAAGAAGCATGATTGGAAAATTGGTGACAAAGAAATATGGGGAAGAGATAAATGGATGGACCTTTCTGAGTGGTTGAAAACTGAAGATATTTGTATCCCATGTGAGAGCTCACCAATGAGTGACCTCAGCGGAGGAGGATTTTAATAATCAAGTGGATAAGATGACCAATTCTGTGGACATCACTCAGTCTCTTTTCCCAGCCACCTCTCTTATTGCCTAATGGACCCATGAACTAAGTGGCCATGGTGGCAAGAATGGAGGTTACACATGGGCTTAGCAACATGGACTTCCAATCACCAAGGCTGACCTGGCTACCGCCACTGCTGAGTGCTCAATTTGCCAGCAGCAGATACCAACACTGAACCCTCGATATGGCATCATTCCTCAGAGTGATTAGCCAGCTACCTGGTGGCAGGTTGATTATATTGGACCTCTTCCATCATGGCGAGGGCAGAGGTTTGTGCTCACTGGAACAGACACTTACTCCAGATATGGGTATGCCAATCCTGCATGCAATGTTTCTGCCAAGACTCCATCCATGGACTCATGGAATGCCTTATCCACCATCATGGTATTCCACACAGCATTGCCTCTGACCAAGACACTCACTTTACAGCTAAAACAGTGCAGCAGTGGGCTCATGCTCATGGAATTCACTGGTTTTACCATGTTCCCCATCATCCTGAAACAGCTGGATTGACAGAACAGTGGAATGGCCTTTTGAAGTCACAATTACATTGTCAACAGTGTACACTGACATTACTTTTCAGGGCTGGGGCAAAGTTCTCCAGAAGGCCATGTATGCTCTGAAAAAGTGTACAATATATGTTACTGTTCCTCCCATAGACAGGATTCATGGGTCCAGGAATGAAGGGGTGCAAGTGGAAATGGCACCACTCGCCATCACCCCTAGTGTCCTAGTGTTCCAATAGCAAAATTGTTTCCTGTTCCTGCGATATTACATTCTGCTGGTCTAGAGGTCTTAGTTCCAGATGGAGGAATACTGCCACCAGGAGACACGACAATTATTCCATTAAACTGGAAGTTAAGATTGCCACCTGGACACTTTGGGTTCCTCCTACCTTTAAGTCCACAGGCTTAAAAGGGAGTTACGGTGTTGGCTGGGGTGACTGACCCGGACCATCAAGATGAAATCAGTCTACTGCTCCATAACAGAGGTAAGGAAGAGTATGCATGGAATACAGGAGATCCATGCATACTCTTAGGGCATCTCTTAGTATTATCATGCCCTGTGATTAAGGTCAATAGGAAACTACAATAGCTCAATCCAGGCAGGACTACAAATGGTCCAGACTCCTCAGGAATGAAGGTTTGGGTCACTACACCAGGAAAAAAACATGATCTGCTGAGGTGCTTGCTGAAGGCAAAGGGAATACAGAATGGGTAGTAGAAGAAGGTAGTCATCAATACCAGCTACAACCACATGACCAGCTTCAGAAATGAGGACTGTAACTGTCATGAGTATTTCCTCCTTTTGTTAAAATCATGTTTGTATATGTGTACACTACTTAGTACATGTACTAAGAAAATATCTTCATTTTATTTCCTTTGACTTCATGTGACATAAGATTTATTGACTTCATATCAGCATTGAAGTATTGTTCACTTTACGTAATAGTATTTGAGTTGGGGATTGGTGCATTTCTGGTTGTAGTAAAGATAATTGTATTATGTTAGGTGTAATTATGACCTTATTATTGTCTTTATTTAAAGATTATATATGATCTCGGGAGATGTGTATGGGTTTAAGTTGACAAAGGTAGATATGTGAAGGTTAATACTGAGTGTCAACTTGATTGAATTGAAGGATGCAAAATATTGATCCTGGGTGTGTCTGTGAGGGTGTTACCAAAGAAGATTAACATTTAAGTCAGTGGCTTGGGAAGGCAGACTCACCCTGTGGGCACAATGTAATCAGCTGCTGGCGAATATAAAGCAGGCAGAAAAACATGAAAAAGTTAGACTGGCCTAGCTTCCCAGTCTACATCTTTCTCCCATGCTGGATGCTTCCTGCCCTCGAATGCAGGACTCCAGGCGCCCAGCCAACTTATTCTTTTAATACCTGCATGATATATGATTTTGTGGAAGCACAAGCCTTCTGCTGATGGTATTCGTAGTGGCTCTAAAGTATTGCGACCACAACTAATGTGCAGCAGGGCATTTTCAGGGTAATTATTTTAATTTTTAATATATATGGTACTAAAATGGCTGTCATAAAAGGATAAAATTTATTTTAAAAATGATTTTCCTGTAGCACTGGTCTTCAGACACTTATTTCTCTCTGTTGATGAGCATGTTTGTTTAAATATTATAAGTCCTTCTGAAATCATAAATGCAAGATGCTTATTCTTTATTAACTATCATTTATGAAAGAATAATATTAGAAAACATTTCTAAGATTGAGTTCCTAAAAAAAGTTTTGTTGAGCATGGCTTAGTGTTTTGTAAATGCATCTATTTGGAATTCATATTTTTATTTTTCATGACTCATTCCAGTATTTTTCTAAATTTAGAAGTTACGTTAAGGCTACTATTAGAGAAGAAAAACAAACCTGAAGAGAAGTTAGATTTTCAGGAATGAAAATGTGGAATGCTAAACAGTTAAGCAGCATTTAGTCTACATCTTTCAAATTTTAAATAGCTCTTCATATTTTATTTCACCACATGACATGTATTCAAGTTGGATGAATGTGCCAGATGCTACATTTATACTTAACTGAAAAATTACCCAGTAGCAATTTAGAATTCAGCCGACTTCATCATATTAGTAACTTTTTATTGTTTGTATGAATTAGCTCATACTTCTCTTCCTAAGTGTCATGGCTTCTCTATGATTGAGGCTCAGTCTGTAGCTATTCTTTGTTTTTAATTGGTCATTTAATCAAAATTTAAGCTTTTATTCCTAATCTTTCATGGATTATTTCACTGACTATAAATAATGCTATTTTATCTTTTCCTTTTTTAAAATCATGTCACTTTAAGGTACTTAGGCTTACATTAAATTAAGGGAGACATATTTGGACTGATATAAATGGACTAGACATTTATACATGCAAATTGGCTAACTATACTTCTAACATTCGTTTATTTCTGTATCTGGCCTAGAATGTGGAAAAAGATGTAGGTGTAATTATCCCAAATGTTTTAAAAAGTTGGATTATATTGGAACAGTGTCTGACAAATCTGGAGAAGACAATGCAATTGACATTGATTGACACAATCCCTACTTTGAAAATAACCAGCCAATCTACTTAACAGGAATTGCAAAGGAATATTGTTTAAATCCCGTATTTTTTCAAGGACATCCAATTTTATTATTGTAAACTTTAAAAACGAATGTTCTTTTAGAAAATGGAAAACAAGCATAATAAAATATGACAATTTCACCAGAGGAAAACTATAGTAACCAAATTTGGACGTGTACTGGAACATTCCTCTGAACAAAATGAACTCTCTTAAACTTGACAAAGGGTAGGGTGAGAGCATGTAGACTTATTGAGGAAAGATACTAACAAAATCGTTTGCAATATTAAAAAAACTCAATATACCAATAACAAATTTAAAAAATCCAGTCATTAAAAGGCTTATATATGGATTTCCATAAGCTTCAGACTTAATCCTCAACATACTTGAAAGTAATAATACTAAACTTCTTAGCAATAGTTTTATCTTCTGCTCCTTGCTTCTAATACTTATTTAAAAAATGGATTTTTCAACATACTTCTGCCATTTTTAATCATCCAACAATGATAAATATTTATTATGTGCTAACTCCTATATGCTGTATACTTGCAGCACTCAAGCTAGATTTACTTTTTGCTGGGGGGGGCAGTAAATGAAAAATTTCACTTCAATATTAATTGAAGTGCAACAAAATACTTGTTGATTTTTTTTTTTTTAATTTAAAAGGTGTGACTGTTCTGCCCTTCTACTAATCTCTTACTAATCAGTTTCTACCCTGATAAAAATCACATAATCTTTTAGACCTGCAGTCGCATCATGTAAAATTTTGGAACACAAATAATCAAATGATAGACAGAGCTGATGTTGAAAAGCATTCTTTCTTTACAAACACATGGAATTACAGAAAACGTATTACCATTTTATAGCTGCATAAAATCACATAGCTGAGTTTCAAAGCAAGAAAGTCAAATCTCTAGGAGCTGGAAATAAAGTGGAAACAAGCAATGGCAAGTGGGAATTGAAGCTATGTGGCCCATGATGGCAAATGCTTTATAGGCTAGGAATTTTTTGACAATACAAAACAGGGCTTAAAGTTACAGACCATGTACTAGAGGGGCTATTCCTCGGCTCTTTGCATAAAACCAGGAGCTGCAAACATACATCCCATGGGAAACACTCATCCTTTTTATCCCAGGGAAGGGTATAAATTATGGTCACTCATCCTGCACCACATATGGAAATACTACTATCAAGAAGCCTTCGACTTTCATGATACTTTTGGAAACCCTCAGCCAAAAAACTAGGTAAAATATGCTCTGTAATTATGAATAGTGTATCTCTTAATAGAGCCAACAATAAAATCATCCCTAAGAAAATGCAATATCTCTAAAAAGACCAATTACCACGGGGATGTGCTTTTTTACTCATGAATGAGAAACTACTATGGGTCTTCCTCTCTTGACAAAACAACTAGAAAACAGGAAAAATAGCTGAAAAACCTATTTTCAGAAATTGTTTAACAGGAATCATAGGACTAGGATTCCTAATAGAAGGGAAGCATATAAAATGAAATCTGTAGTTGCCCTTAGCTTTCTGCCTAGGAGAATTTCTAGACTGCAGGGAAGGGAGGAGAAATACAAACAAAGCCCTATGGTCCTAATGGGTTGAAAAAACCAAGACCAAAGATCAAGAAGCTGAGGTGGCTAGAGTTTGCTGGGAAGATTTCCAGGGAAGAAGTTGCTATGACAAAAAGTGCTCCAGAGATCTATATAAGGTCCTTGAGTCTTTGGCTAAATACAAATCTGTAAACATAATGGTAGAACTTTATTAAGTCAGGTAAAGAAAAACTACCTGGGAGAGAAAAATTAATGGAGAACCAGAAGCTGAATAGCTCACAGAACTTACACAGGGCTAGGAATTATTTGAGTTCCTATTAGTCAAAGTGGAGCAATCTCACTGAATACATAATACAGTCACTAGAAATCCCAAAAAGGTCATGCCTTAGTATTGGGGACTGTTACCTCAGTGTAAAGATAATTCTAGACCCACTCTAAAAAAGCTCTAGAATATGCCTGAAAAATATGCTGATCTGCAAGGAATTTAAATGCCCGCCAGAACAAAGTCCACCATTACTTAAATGAAATTCAGCACTTACCAACATAAAATTCATGTCTGACATTCAAAGAATTACTAGACATTTCAAGAAAGCAGGAAAATGTTATCCTTAACCAGAAGAAAAATCTGTCAATAAAAACAGACACAGAAATGAGAATGATCGTGGAATCAGCAGGCAAGGCTTTAAAACTATTTTATACACGAACACATATGGAATATGTATATATAGGTATTAAATATTCTCCATGATGTAAAGAAAAATATAAAATTAATGACGGAAAGAACCAAACAGAACTTCTAGAGATGAAACTTTTATAGGATGGAATAACATGCAGGTTAGACACTGAAGAAGCAAAGATTAAAGATTTTGAAGACAAAATAATATAAACATTAAAAATGAAGCAAAAATGACTGAAAAGAAAAATGAACAGAGGCTCAGTGAACTATGGGAAAGCAGTCACATGCACGCACCTGCACGCGTACACACACACACACACACACACACACACACACACACATACACTTGAAGTCCCAGAAAAAGAGGAGAAAATAAAATATGTAAATACCTAGTGGCCAAAAAATATCCAAAAATGGTGAAAACTAAATGCCCACAGATCTAAGAAGCTCAAAGAAACTCAAGCAGGATAAATTCAAAGATGCTCACACCAAAACACATTACAAATTGTGCAAAACTAGTAGTAAAGAGAAAATATTAAAGACCAGAAGAAAAAATAAAAACACATTTATTCACAGAGGAACAAAGAAAAGAATGACTGTGTGATTCTCACTAGAAACTGATTAAGCCAAGTTATACTGAAATGATATATGAGTGTGAAGGGTGGGGAAGCAGGATATAGAACTCTATATTTAGTAAAAATATTTTTCTGAGGGAGTTGCAAAGATGGTCGAATAGGAACAGCTCAGGTCTGCAGCTCCCAGCATGATCAACACAGAAGATGGTAATTTCTGCATTTCCAACTGAGGTACCTGGTTCATCTCATTGGGACTGGCTGGACAGTGAGTACAGCCCACAGAGGGTGAGTTGAAGCAGAGCAGGGCATTGCCTCACCCAAGAAGCACAAGGGGTCAGGGGATTTCTCTTTCCTAGCCAAGGAAGCCGTGACAGACAACCTGGAAAAACAGGACACTCCTTGCCCAAATACTGCACTTTTCCCAAAGTATTAGCAACTGGCAGACAAGGTAATTCTCTCTCGTGCCTGGCTTGGTGGGTCCCACACCCACGGAGCCTTGCTCACTGCTAGCACAACAGTCTGAGATCGATCTGCAAGGGGTGTGTGCCATTGCTGAGGGTTGAGTAGGTAAAAAAAAATGGCTGGGAAGCTCAAACTGGGCAGAGCCGACTGCAGCTCAACTAGATCTACTGCCTCTAGACTCCACCTCTGTGGGCAGGGCACAGCTGAACAAAAGGCAGCAGACAATTTCTGCAGACTTAAACATCCCCGTCTGACAGCTCTGAAGAGAGCAGTGTTTCTCTCAGCATTGGAGCTCTGAGAATGAATAGACTGTCTCCTCAAGTGAGTCCGTCACCCCCGTGTAGACTAACTGGGAGACACCTCCCAGTAGGGGCCAACAGACATCTCATATAGGCAGTTGCCTCTCTGGGACAAAGCTTCCAGAGGAAAGATCAGGCAGCAATATTTGCTGTCCTGCAATATTTGCTGATCTGCAGCCTCTGCTGGTGACACCCAGGCAAACAGGGTCTGGAGTGGAACTCCAGTGAACTCCAACAGACCTGCAGCTGAGGGACCTGACTGTTAACATACAGAAAGGAATAGCATCAACATCAACAAAATGTTCATCTATACCAAAACCCCATCTGTAGGTCACTAACATCAAAGACCAAAGGTAGATAAAACCACAAAGATAGGGAGAAAACAGAGCAGAAAAGTTGAAAATTCTAAAAATCAGAGTGTGTCTTCTCCTCCAAAGGACTGCAGCTCCTCTCCAGCAATGGAAGTAAGCTGGATGGAGAATGACTTTGACGAGTTGACAGAAGTAGGCTTCAGAAGGTCGGTAATAACAAACTTCTCCAAGTTAAAGGAGGATGTTTGAACCCATAACAAGGAAGCTAAAAACCTTGAAAAAAGATTAGACGAATGGCTAACTAGAATAAACACTGTAGAGAAGACCTTAACTGACCTAACGGAGCTGAAAACCATGGCATGAGAACTTCATGACGCGTGTACAAGCTTCAATAGCTGATTTGATCAAGTGGAAGAAAGGGTATCCGTGATTGAAGATCAAATTAATGAAATAAAATGAAAAGACAAAGTTAGAGGAAAAAAAGTAAAAACAAACGAACAAAGCCTTCAAAATATATATGACCATGTGAAAAGACCAAATCTATGTTTGATTGGTGTACCTGAAAGTGACGGGGAGAATGGAACCAAGTTGGAAAACATTCTTCAGAAAATTATCCAGGAGAACTTCCCCAATCTAGCAAGGCAGGCCAACATTCAAACTCAGGAAATACAGAGAACACCACAAAGATATTCCTCGAAAAGAGCAACCCCAAGACACATAATTGTCAAATTCACCAAGGTTGAAATGAAGGGAAAAGTGTTAAGTGCAGCCAGAGAGAAAGGTTGAGTTACCCACAAAGGGAAGTCCTTCAGACTATACAGCAGATCTCTTGGCAGAAACCCTATATGCCAGAAGAGAGTGGGGGCCAATATTCAACATTCTTAAAGAATTTTGAACCCAGAATTTCATATCCAGCCAAACTAAGCTTCATAGGTGAAAGAGAAATAAAATCCTTTACAGACAAGCAAATGCTGAGAGATTTTTATCACCACCAGTCCTGCCTTACAAGAGCTCCTGAAGGAAGCACTAAACATGGAAAGGAAAAACCAGTACCAGCAACTGCAAAAACATGCCAAATTGTAAAGACCATTGATGCTATGAAGAAACTGCATCAATTAACAGGCAAAATAACCAGTGAACATCATAATGACAGGATCATACACAACAATATTAACCTTAAATGTAAATGGGCTAAATGACCCAATTAAAAGACACAGACTGGCAAATTGGATAAAGAGTCAAGATCCATCAGCGTGCTGTATTCAGGAGACCCATCTAAAGTGCAAAGATGCACATAGGCTAATAAAAGGGGATGGACGAAGATCTACCAAGCAAATGGAAAGAAAAAAAAAAAAAAAAAAAGCAGGGGTTGCAATCCTAGTCTCTGATAAAACAGACTTTAAACAAAGATCAACAGAGACAAAGAAGGCCATTGCATAATGGTAATGGGATCAATTCAACAAGAAGAGCTAACTATCCTAAATATATATGCACCCAGATTCATAAAGGAAGTCCTTAGAGACTTACAAAGAGACTTCCACACAATAATAATCATATACTTTAACCACTGTCAGTATTAGACAGATCAATGAGACAGAAGGTTAACAAGGATATCCAGGACCCAAACTCAGTTCTGCAACAAGCAGACCTAATAGAAATCTACAGAACTCTCCACCCCAATTCAACAGTGTATACATTCTTCTGAGCACCATATCACACTTATTCTAAAATTGACCACATGATTGGAAGTAAAACACTCCTCAGCAAATGTAAAAGAACAGAAATCACAACAAACTGTCCCTTAGACCACAGTGCAATCAAATTAGAACTCAGGATTAAGAAACTCACTCAAAATCGCACAACTACATGGAAACTGAACAACTTGCTCCTGGATGACTACTGGATAAATAATGAAATTAAGGAAGAAACAAAGATGTTTTTTCAAACCAATGAGAACAAAGACACAACGTACCAGAAGAATCTCTGGGACACATTTAAAGTAGTGTGTAGAGGGAAATTTATATCACTAAATGCCCACAAGAGAAAGCAGGAAAGATCTAAAATCTACACCCTAACGTCACAGTTAAAATAACTAGAGAAGTAAGAGCAAACAAATTCAAAAGCTAGCGCAAGGCAAGAAATAACTAAGATCAGAGCAGAACTGAAAGAGATAGAGACACAAAAACCCTTTCAAAAATCAATGAATCCAGGAGTTGTTTCTTTGAAAAGATAAACAAAATTAATAGACTGCTAGCAAGACTAATAAAGAAGAAAAGAGAAGAATCAAATAGACACAATAAAAAATGATAAAGGGGATATCACCACCAATCCTACAGAAATACAAAGTACCATCAGAGAATACTATAAGCACATCTACGCAAATAAACTAGAAAATCTAGAAGAAATGGATACATTCCTGCACACATCCATTCTCCCAAGACTAAACCAGGAAGAAGTTGAATCTCTGAATAGATCAATAACAGGCTCTGAAATTGAGGAAGTAATTAATAGCCTACCAACCAAAAAAAGTCCAGGACCAGATGGATTCAGAGTATAATTCTACCAAAGGTACAAAGAGGAGCTGGTACCATTCCTTCTGAAACTATTCCAATCAGTAGAAAAAGAGGGAATCCATCCTAACTCATTTTATGAGATCAGCATCATCCTGATAGCAGGCAGACACACAACAAAAAACCCCCAGAATTTTAGACCAATATCCCTGAATAAAGATCAATGCAAAAATCCTCAATAAAATACGGCAAAACAAATCCAGCAGCACATCAAAAAGCTTATCTACCATGATCAAGTCGGCTTCATCCCTGGAATGCCAGGCTGGTTCAATGTATGCAAATCAATAAACGTAATCCATCACATAAACAGAACCAATGACAAAAACCACATGATAATCTCAATAGATGCAGAAAAGGCCTTCAACAAAATTCAACAGCCCTTCATGCTAAAAACTCTCAATAAACTAGGTATTCATGGAATGTATCTCAAAATAGTAAGAGTTATTTTTAACAAACCCACAGCCAATATCATACTGAATGGGTAAAAACTGGAAGCATTCCCCTTGAAAACCAGCACAAGACAAGGATGCCCTCTCTCACCCCTCCTAGTCAACACAGTGTTGGAAGTTCTAGCCAGGGAAATCAGTCAAGAGAAAGAAATAAAAGGTACTCAGTTAGGAAATGAGGAAGTCATATTGTCTGTGCTTGCAGATGACATGATTGTATGTTTAGAAAACCCCATTGTCTCAGCCCAAAAATCTCCTTAAGCTGATAAGCAACTTCAGCAAAAGTTTCAGGATACAAAATCAATGTGCAAAAATCACAAGCATTCCTATATAACAGACAAACACAGAACCTAATCATGAGTGAACTCCCATTCACAATTGCTACAAAGAGAATACAATACCTAGGAATCCAACTTACAAGGGATGTGAATGACTTCTTCCAGGAGAACTGCAAACCACTGCTCAATGAAATAAAAGAGGACACAAACAAATGGAAGAATATTCCATGCTTATGGATAGGAAGAATCAATATTGTGAAAATGGCCATATTGCCCAAAGTAATTTATGGATTCAATGCCATACCCATCAAGCTACCAGTGACTTTCTTCACAGAATTGGAAAAAAACTACTTTAAAGTTCATATGAACCAAAAAAGAGCCTGCATTGCTGAGACAATCATAACCAAAAAGAACCAAGCTGGAGGCATCACACTACCTGACTTCAAACTATACTACAAGGCTACAGTAACCAAAACAGCATGGTACTGGTACCAAAACAGATATCTAGACCAACAGAACAGAACAGAGGCCTCAGAAAGAATGTCACACATCTACAACCACCTTATCTTTGACAAATCTGACAAAAACAAGAAATGGGGACAGGATTCCCTATTTAATAAATGGTGCTGGGAAAACTGGCCAGCCATATGTAGAAAGTTGAAATGATCTCTTCCTTATACCTTATACAAAAATTAATTCAAGATGGATTAAATACTTAAATGTTAGACCTAAAACTGTAAAAGCCCTAGAAGAAAACTTTGGCAATACCATTCAGGACAGAGGCGTGGACAAGGACTTCATGACTAAAACACCAAAGCAATGGCAACAAAAGCCAAAATAGACAAATGGGATCTAATTAAACTAAAGAGCTTCTGCATGACAAAAGAAACAATCATCAGAGTGAACAGGCAACCTACAGAATGGGAGAAAAGTTTTGCTATCTACCCATCTGACAAAGTGCTAATATGCAGAATCTACAAAGAACTGAAACAAATTTGCAAGAAAAAAACAAACAACCCCATCAAAAAGCAGGCAAAGGATGGACAGACACTTATCAAAAGAAGGCATCTGTGCAGCCATGAGACACATGAAAAAATGCTCATCATCACTGGTCATCAGAGAAATACAAATCAAAACCACAATGAGATACCATCTCACGCCAGTTAGAATGGCAATCATTAAAAAGTCAGGAAATAACAGGTGCTGGAGAGGATGTGGAGAAATAGGAACACTTTTACACTGTTGGTGGAAGTGTAAATTAGTTCAACCATTGTGGAAGACAGTGTGGCAATTCTTCAAGGATTTAGAACTAGAATTACCATTTGACCCAGCAATCCCATAACTGGGTATATAACCAAAGGATTATAAATCATGCTGCTATAAAGACACATGCACAAGTATGTTTATTGTGGTCCTATTCACAATAGCAAAGACTTGGAACCAACCCAAAAGTCCATCAATGATAGACTGGATTAAGAAAATGTGGCACATATATACCATGGAATACTATGCAGCCATAAAAAAGATGAGTTCATGTCCTTTGAAGGGACATGGATGAAGCTGGAAACCATCATTCTCAGCACACGATCACAAGGACAGTAAACCAAACACCACATGTTCTCACTCATAGGTGGAAATTGAACAATGAGATCACTTGGACACAGGGTGGGGAACATCATACACTGGCATCTGTTGCGGCGTGGGGAGGTTTGGGGAGGGATAGCATTGGGAGAAATGCCTAATGTAAATGATGGGTTGATGAGTGCAGCAAACCAACATGGCACATGTATACCTACATATTAAATCTGCACGTTGTGCACATGTACCCTAGAACTTAAAGAATAAAAAAAATTTTTCATAAAGGAAGATGAAAAAAATAATTTTTAGACAAAAATAAATCTTGGAAAATTCATTGCCAGAATAACTTCATTACAGGGTATGTTGTAGTAAGTTCTTCAGTCAGAAAGAAACAGACATGATATGGAATCTTGGATCTACACAAAACTCAAGAGTACTCAGAATAGAAAACAGGTCTAACGTAGGTCTAAAACATAACAGTGAAATGTTCTGGGGGTTTTGTAACATTTCCAGAAGTAAAATAGACATAGAGCTAAAAAGCAAAATGACAACAGCACAAAGTACAGAAGGGATAGATGAAAATAAACTGTAAGTTTCTTATATGGGAAGCAGTATATTATTTGAAGATATACTATAATAAATTAAAGATGGATACTAATAACAGAAAAACACTAAGAAATCATAGAAGTAGACATAATAATAAGCTAACTGTAAAAATAAAATGGAGTAATAATAAAATACTCAATCCCCTCCAAAAAGGAAAAAAGGAATAAGAAAAAAATGGGACAAATGAGAAAAAAAGGGAAGATGGTAGATTTAAACCATATTTAGAAATGCATTAAATATAAATGCCTAAATACTTCATGAGACAAAGAACATCTCACAAGGGGAAATCGAAAAAGTTTTGGAAATGAAAATGACATTTCAGAATATAAAAATTAATGAAGCATTTCTAAAATATTACTTTGAGGAAAATGTATGGATTTAAATGATTGTATTAATAAAAAGAAATGTCAAGAAATGACTCATTTAAATTTGGATTAAGAAATCACGAAAAGGAGAGGGATAGCAGACAAGGTGACAGAAGATAGGAGACAGGATAATGTGCCAGTCCCACTTGGACAGACATAATAGCATATGGAGAATTACACTATTATTTTTTGCTTCAAGAACCATTGCAGGAATGTACCAGGAAAACCAAAATAATTCACAGGTTCTTTGAAAGAAGTGGCACAATAGTGCAAATTCTGCAAAAACAGGTAAAAAACTGAGTTCCCAAAGCGTGAGGCGGGGAAACCTGCCTCCAAACACAAAGTTCCCCTGGGGAATCTGAACATTCAGATCACAGGAGAAGGATTTAACCTTACCTAGAGCTGAAACAGATTTAGGGAGTCGCGTGGAATGTAAAAGTAGAAAGTAATGGGAGGTGCCTGACAGGCACTCCCAGTCTCCAGCTCAAGTTCCCCCAGGGAAGCCATCCCTGACTTTCCTTCACAGAGGCTCTCAAGGAAGGCAGCAAGTGTAATTGGGGAGGGGTCACAGGGCAAAGGAAGCTTCCAAGTGAAATTGGTAGTGTTTTCAACTGGGCACAATTTTCTTGAGTGGAATTGAGGAGATGAGCAGGAGCTGCTGCAGACACAAATGCAGGAGTGCAGGAGCTGCCACTTGCTTTCTCAGTATGGAAGCTCAGGGCCTGGGGCAAGGTCTGAGCGGGACACTGCAGGAGCGAGACTGGCCCGCCAACTGCATGGGAGCTCTGTGAGGCCTCTTGCTACTGGCTATCCCCCACTTCCCTGGCAAACTATATGATACAGCAGAAGTGGCCAAGATCCCTTCTGGAACATAATCTCGTTGACCTGAGAACCACCTTTCATCCCTCACAGTGGCCATGGCAAGCCCTGCCCAAGGAGAGTTTGAGTCCAGACTTGCCTAACCCTGGCTCTACCTGATAGTATTTCTCTACCTGCATTGGTAGCCAAACACAAAAGACAGAAACTCTTGGGAGTTTTACGACCCCACCTATCACCTGAGAAACCAATGTACCTCCCCTGGACAACTTAGGACAGGCTTAGATCCCCCTACTACTACTGCAGCTGGTGTTCTCTTGAAAGCACCACCTCCTGGCTGGAGGCCAACCAACTCAAGCCATTACAGCAACTCATGACAGAATAACCTTGATCCTAGGAAGGAGACGACAACACCTAATTCCACTGCCTGCAACATATTAGCTAACCAGAGGTCCTGAGTGTGTCCATGTGAAAACTTCACTGTTAATATAGTCAGCATTTAAGAAAGCCAGCATACTAAATGTATCTATAATCAAGGAGTCTCACCGTCCATTTCATTTCCCTGCCACTTCTACCAGAGCAGGAGCTGGTATCCATAGCTAGGAGATATGAAGAGGGATCACATCATAGGACTGTTTGCAGACATTCCCTAGCAACAGGCTGGAGCCTAGTGGCCTCTCTGGGTGGCTAGACCCAGAAGTGTGATAACAATCTCTGTAGTCCAGCTCTCAGGATGCCCCATTGCTATGGGAAGGAGGAGAACACACATCAAAGGATCACCCCATGGAACAAGATAATCTGAACATCAGGCATTGAGTTTTGGACCTCTCCACAGAAATAGTGTACCCAATTGAGAAGAAAACAGAAAAGTAATTCTGTTAATATGACAAAACAGGGTTCTATTAGTATAACACCCCCCAAAAGATTACACTAGCTCCCCAGGTATGGATGTGAACCAAGAAGAAATCTCAGACTTGCCAGATAAAAAATTCAGAAAGTTGATTATCAAGCTACTTAAGGAAATGCCAGAGAAAGGTGAAATCAACTTAAGGAAATTTTTTTAAAAAGAGTGTTAAAAGGGAAATTTATAGCAGTAAATGTTCACATAAAAAAGCTAGAAAGATTCATATCGACATCCTAACATTACAATGAAAAGAACTAGAGAAACAAGAGAAACAAACCCCAGAGCTAGCAAAAGACAAGAAATAACCAAGCTCAGAGTGGAACTGAAGGAGACAGAGACATGAAAAACCCTTCAAGAAACAAAAATCGATGAATCCAGGAGCTAGTTTTTAAAAAATCAATAAAATAGATCAACCACTAGCTAGACTAATAAAGAAGAAAAAAAGAGAAGATATAAATAAACACAATCAGAAATGATAAGGGGGAATGCCACCACTGACCCCATAGAAATACAAACAACCATCAGAGAATACTATAAACAACTCTTTGCATATAAACCAGAAAATCTAGAAGAAATGGATAAATTCCTGGACACATATGCCCTCTTAAGACTGAACCAGGATGAACTTGAATCCCTGAATAGACCAATAACAGTTCAGAAATTGAGGCAGTAATAAATAGCCCACCAACCAAAAAAGTCCAGGACCAGATGAATTTACAGCTGAATTCTTCCAATGGTACATTTATCTGAAACTATTCCAAACAACTGAACAGGAGAGACTCCTCCCTAACTCATCTTATGAGGCCAGCTTTATCCTGATACCAAAACTTGGCAGAGATACAACAAAAAAAGAAAAGTTCAGGCCAATATCCCTGATGAACATTGATGCAAAAATAATCAATAAAATATCACAATCCTCGAAATGATAAAAGCCATTTATGTCAAACCTACAGTCAATATCATACTGAATGGGCAAAAGCTTGAAGCATTCCCCTTGAAAACTGGCACAAGACAAGGATGCCCTCTCTCACCACTTCTATTCAAAATAGTATTGGAAGTTCTGGCCAGGGAAATCAGGCAAGAGAGAGAAAAGAAGGGTATTTAAATAGGAAGAGAGGAAGTCAAACTGTATTTGCTGGCAGATGACACGTTCCTATATCTAGAAAACCACATCAACTCAGCTGCAAAGCTTCTTAAGCTTATAAGCAACTTCAGCAAAGCCTCAGGATACAAAATCAAGGTGCAAAAATCACAAGCATTCCTACACACCAAAAACAGACAAGCAGAGAGCCAAATCATGAATTAACAATCATTCACAATTGCCACAAAGAGAATAAAATACCTAGGAATACAACTAACAAGGGAAGTGAAGGACATCTTCAAGAATAACTACAAACCACTGATCAAGAAAATCAGAGAAGACACAAACAGATGAAAAAACATTCCATGCTTATAAATATGAAAATCAATATAATGAAAATGGCCATACTCCCCAAAGCAACTTATAGATTCAATGCTATTCTCGTTAAACTACCATCGATATTCCTCACAGAATCAGAATGAACTATTTTAAAATTCATGTGGAACCAAAAAAGAGCTCGTATAGCCAGGACAATCCTAAGCAAAAAGAACAAAGCTGGAGGCATCACGCTACCCAACTTCAAACTATACCAAAAGGCTACAGTAACCAAAATAACATGGTACTGGTACAAAAACAGGCACATAGACCTGCATTTGCTTTATGATATTTTATTATCTTGTGAAGCATGTGATCTCTTGACCCACACCCTATTCATACACTCAGAATAGGAAACTGCACATCTACAACCATCTGATGTTTGACAAACCTGACAAAAACAAGCAATGGGAAAAGAATTCCCTATTTAATAAATTGTGCTGGGAGAACTGGCTAGCCATATGCAGAAAATTGAAACTGGACCCCTTCCTTACACTTTATACAAAAATTAACCCAAGATGTATTAAGAACTTAACTCTAAAACCCAAAACTATAAAAACCCATAGAAGAAAATCTAGGCAATACTATTTGGGGAAACCCCACTCCCGATATTCAACATGGGTTCTTTTCTATTTCCCTAAGTGTTGGCTGGTCTGAGAAATAAAGGGAAAGAGTACAAACGAGAGAAATTTTAAAGCTGGGTGTCCAGGGGAGACATCACATGTCAGCAGGTTCCGTGATGCCCCTGAGCCGTAAAACCAGCAAGTTTTTATTAGCGATTTTCAAAAGGGGAGGGAGTGTATAAATAGGGTGTGGGTCAAGAGATCACATGCTTCACAAGATAATAAAATATCATAAAGCAAATGCAGGCAGGGTGAGATCACAGTACCATAGGATGGGGTGAAATTAAAATTACTAATGAAGTTTTGGGCATGCATTGTCATTGATCACATCTTATCAGGAGATGGGGTTTGAGAGCAGACAACAGATCCGACCAAAGTTTATTAGGCGGGAATTTCTTTGTCCTAATAAGCCTGGGAGAGCTACAGGAGACCAGGACTTATTATATCCCTTTGACTTCTACCGTAAAAGACAGCTACCCCTAAAGGGCCATTTCAGAGGACTACCCTCAGGGGTCATTCTCTTTCTCAGGGATGTTCCTTGTGGAGAAAAAGAATTCAGCGATATTTCTCCTATTTGCTTTTGAAAGAGAAACATGGCTCTGTTCTGCCCGGCTAACTGGCAGTCAGAGTTTAAGGTCATCTCCCTTGTTCCCTGAACATTGCTGTTATCCTGTTCTTTTTTCAAGGTGCCCAGATTTCATATTGTTCAAACACACATGCTCTACAAACAATTTGTGCAGTTAATGCAATCATCACAGGGTCCTGAGGTGACATACATCCTCCTCAGCTCACAAGGATGACGGGGATTAAGAGATTAAAGTAAAGACAGGCATAGGAAATCACAAGGGTATTGACTGGGGAAATGATAAGTGTCCATGAAATCTTCACAATTTATGTTCAGAGATTACAGTAAAGATAGGCATAAGAAATTATAAAAGTATTAATTTGGGGAACTAATAAATGTCCATGAAATCTTCACAATTTTTGTTCTTCTGCCATGGCTTCAGCTGGTCCCTCCGTTTGGGGTCCCTGACTTCCTGCAACACAATACCACATAGGCATAAGCAAAGATTTTCTGATGAAATCACCAAAAGGATTTGCAACAGGCTGGGCATGGTGGGTCATGCCTATAATACAAGCACTTTGGGAGGCTAAGGCTGACAGATCACTTGAGCTCAGGAGTCTGAGACCAGCCTGGCCAACATGGCAAAACCCTATCTCTACTAAAAACACAAAATTAGCTGGGCATGTTGATGCATGCTTGTAATTTCAGTTACTTGGGAGGCTGAGGCACAAGAATAGCTTGAACTCAGGAGGTGGAGGTTGCAGTGAGCTGAGATCATGCGACTGCACCCCAGCCTGGGTGATGGAGTTACTCTGCCTAAGAAAAACCCAACAATAACAACAATAATAAAAAGCAAGCAATTGGGAAAGGATTCCCTATTTAATAAATGGTGCTGTGAGAACTGGCTAGCCATATGCCGAAAATTGAAACTGGACCTCTTCCTTATACCTTATACAAAAATTAACTCAAGATAGATTAAAGACTTAAATATAAAGACCAAAACTATAAAATCCCTAGAAGAAAATACAGGCAATACCATTCAGGACATAGGCATGGGCAAAGATTTTGTGATGAACCTGTCAAAAGCAATTGCAACAAAAGGAAAGATTGACAAATGGAATCTAATTAAACTAAAGAGCTTCTGCACAGCAAAAGAAACTATCATTAGAGGGAACAGACAATCTACAGAATGGTAGAAATTTTTTTCAATGTATCCATCTGACAAAGGTCTAATATCCAGAATCTACAAGGAACTTAAACAAATTTGTAAGAAAACAACAAACAACCCCATTAAAAAGTGTGCAAAGGACATGAACACACGTCTCAAAAAAAAAAAGACATACATGGGGCCAATAAACATGAAAAAATGCCTAACATCACTAATCATCAGGGAAATGCAAATCAAAACCTTGTTCCAGACAGAATAGTGATTATTAAAAGTCAAGAAACAACAGATGCTGTCAAGGCTGTGGAGAAATAGGAATTCTTCTACACTGCTTGTGGGAGTGTAAATTAGTTCAACCATTGTGGAAGACAGTGTGGTAATTCCTCAAAAATCTAGAGTCAGAGATAGCATTTGACCCACCAATCCCATTACTGGGTATGTACCCAAAGGAATAAAATAATTCTATTATAAATATGCACACATGCATTGTGTTTATTGCAGCACCATTCACAATAGCAAAGATATAGTATCAACCTAAATGCCCACCAGTGATAGACTGGATAAAGAAAATTTGGTACATATACACCATGAAATACTATGCAGCCATAAAGGGAAATGAAATGGTGTATATGTATCAAATGCAGGGACATGCAGGGACATGGATGAAGCTGGAAGCCATTATCCTCAGCAAACTAATGCAGGAACAGAATACCAAACACTGCTTGGTCTCACTTATAAGTGAAAGCTGAACAATTAGAACAAATGGACACAGGGAGGGGAACACCACACACTGGGACCTGTTGGAAGAGGACGGGGGTAGGGAGAGCATCAAGAAAAATAGCTAATGCATGTCAGGCCTAATACCTAGGTGATGGGTTGATAGGTGCAGCAAACCACCATGGCACACGTTTACCTATGTAACAAACCTGAACATCCTGCACATGTACCCTGGAACTTAAAAATTAAAAACAAAAACAAACAAACAAAAAAACCCCCCAAAAAAACCCTTAGGAATATACCTAGTCAAGGAGGTGAAAGATCTCTATAAGGAAAACTACAAAGCACTGCTGAAAGAAATAATTGACAACAGAAACAAATGCTCATGGATGGGTAGAATCAATACTGTGAAAATAACTATACTGCCAAAAGCAATCTACAGATTCAATGCAATTCCCATCAAAGTACCATTATCATTCTTCACATCACTAACAATCCTAAAATTCATTTGGAACCAAAACTGAGCCTGCGTGGTGAAAGCAAGACTAAGCAAAAAGAACAAATCTGGGGGCATCACATTACATGACTTAAAACTATACTACAAGGGTATCATCACCAAAACAGCATGGTACTGGTATAAAAATAGCCATGTAGACCAATGGAACAGAATACAGAACCAAGAAATAAAGCCAAGTGTTTACAGTCAACTGATCCTCAACAAAGCAAACAAAACATAAGTATGGAAAAGACACCCTATTCAACAAAAGGTGCTAAGATAATCGGCAAGCCACATGTAGAAGAATGAAACTGGATCCTCATCTCTCATCTTATACAAAAATCAACTCAAGATGCATCAAATACTTAAGTATAAGACCCAAATCGATAAAAATTCTGGGAGCTGGCATCAGAAAAACTCTTCTAGACATTAGCTTAGGCAAAAAGTTCATGACCAAGAATGCAAAAGCAAATGCAACAAAAACAAATATATGGGACCTAATTAAACTATAAAGCTCCTGTACAGCAAAAGAAATAATCCACAGAGTAAATGGACAATCCACAGAATGGGAGAAAATATTAGCAAACTATGCATTTGACAAAGGACTAATATCCAGAATCTACAAGGAACTCAAACAAATCATCAAGAAAACAAAACAAAACAAAACAAATAATCCCATCAAAAATGGGGCTAAAGACATGAATAGACAATTCTCAAAACAATATATACAAGTGACCAACAAACATAGAAAATGCTCATTATCACTAATTATCAGGGAAATACAAACTAAAACCACAATGAGATACCACTTTACTCCTGCAAGAATGGTCATGATTAACAAATAAAAAAATAATAGATGTTGGCATGGAGGGAACACATCCCATGCTCATGGATGAGTAGAATCAATATTGTGAAAATAACTGTTACACTGCTGGTGGGAATGTAAACTACTATAACCACTATGGAAAACAGTATATTGATTCCTTAAAGAACTAAAAGTAGAACTACCATTTGACTCATCAATCTCGTGTTAGCGGTGTCAGATCTGTATGGGTCTGCAGCACCCTCAGTTCTTGCCTCCTCAGAAGAAAGAATTTGACTGAGCAGCATAAGTCAGAAGGAGAGACTGATGCAAGTTTAGAGCAGGAGCAAAAGTTTATTAAAAAGCTTTAGAGCAGGAACAAAAGGAAAGAAAGTATACTTGGAAGAGGGCCAAGCAAGCGACTAGAAAGACAAGAGCACGGTTTGACTTTTTGACTTGGGGTTTTATATGTTGGCATACTTCCAGGGTCTTGTTTCTTCTTCCTTGATTCTTTCCTTGGGGTGGGCTGCCTGCATGTGCAGTGGTCTGCTAGCACTTCAGAGGTGAGCATGTGCGGTGTGTTTACTGGAGTCGAATGCATGCTCACTTGAGGTGTTCTTTCCTTACTGGTGGAATGTCTCTGAGTCATATACAGTTAAACTCCCCCATTTTGCCTCTTAACTGCACACGCTCAAGCCCACTCATCCAACTCCTGAGATATTATTGGAGAGCTGCTGATCACCAGTTTTAGGTTTTTTCTATCTATAGGGAGACTGCCTTTCCCTGGTGCTGGCTGTGACCAATTATTATTTTCGAGAGATGGTTAACAACTGCCTGACCATCACCTGATGGTCACTTGATATTCCTGGTGGGGTTGCAGGAGCCCTCTCCTGCGCTGCTCATGCCTGTCCCTAGCTACCTGCTGTAACACCACTACTGGGTATCTACCTAGAGGAAAAGAAGTTATTATATGAAAATGACACTTCAAGATGCATGTTTACAGCAGCACAATTTGCAATTGCACAAATATGGAACCAGCCTAAATGCCTATCAACCAATGAGTAGATAAAGAAAATGTGGCATTTATACAATATAAAATACTACTCAGCCATAAAAAGGAACAAAATAATGTCATTTGCAGCAACCTGGATGGAGTTGGAGACCATTATTCTAAGTGAAGTAACTCAGGAATGGAAACCCAAATATCATATGTTCTTACTTACAAGTGGAAGCTAAGCTATATGAATGCAAAGGCATAATAATGGTATAACGAACTTTAGGTACTCAAAGGGAAGGTTGGGAGGAGGGTGAGGGATAAAAGACTACACATTGTGTATTGTTTACATTGCTCAGGTGACAGGTACACCAAAATATCAGAAATTACCACTGAAGAACTTATCTATGTAACCAAAAATCACCTGTTTTCCAAATAAAAAATACTGAAAAAAAAAATGATGTCGACATCTGCCACTGACTCCACTGCTAGATTTCTGTGAATAGATAATGTTTCTGTTACATCTGAGTCAAATCCCTCCCTATTTAATAGTGCGGTGGGTTGAATTATGTCCATGAAACACATGTTGAAGTCCTAACTCCTGGTACTTCTGAATGTAGGTCTGCAAATAGGGTCTTTGCAGATGTTATCAAATCAAGATGA
This sequence comes from Piliocolobus tephrosceles, assembly GCF_002776525.5. Classification (NCBI taxonomy): domain Eukaryota; kingdom Metazoa; phylum Chordata; class Mammalia; order Primates; family Cercopithecidae; genus Piliocolobus; species Piliocolobus tephrosceles. Next base: position 83,823,276 of record NC_045437.1, on the reverse strand, counting down.
GGTTATCTGGATTAGGATGTCACCCAGAGACTGGGATCTTTATCAGAGAAAGGAGAAGGATATTTGGAAATGGAGACAGAGAGACATACAGAAGGAAGAGGGCTATGTGACCACCAAGGTAGAAATTGGAGTGACTGCAGGAGCCATCAGAAATTAGATGTCAAAGAAAAATGCTTCTTTAGAACCTTCAGAGGGAGTACAACACTGCTGACACCTTTATTTTGGACTTACAACCTCCAAAACTGTGAGATCATAAATTTCTGTTGTCCTAAAATAATTAAAAAGAAATCACAAAATGAAAATCAAATTAAATCCAGAGTAAGAAGAAAGAATAAAAATAAAGGAATGAATCTATGAAATTAACAGCAGGAAAATATTAGAGAAAACTAATGAAGCCAAAACCTGGTTTCCGGAAAAATAGGGAAATTGGTAAATCTTTATTTGTATTGATCAAGAAAAAATCCTGAAAGGAACTAAATGGCCAATATCAGAAATTTTACCCCAAAAATGATGGATTAAAGGCTTTTAGCATAGCTTGTCTACTTGCAAATAGCAAAATAGTGCATATAAATTAACACTGTGAGGATTTATTCAAGAAGAAATATTGAGAACTCACCAAAAAAGCGAAGGATACCTCAGACACTTGGGAAAGAGAAGTTAGGCAAGCAGCCTTTGTGGCAGTGCTTGGCTGAGGAAAGTGAGTGAAGACGGGGCAGTTTTCTTCTGTGACTCACCTTTCCACTGGCTGTTTATGTAACCCAGGCTATGGGAGAGCGCCTTGTTTCTCCCAAACCCTGAAGCTAACTTGGGGAGAGTCTGGGAGACTGTGAGAGAAAAAGGACACTGGAAAAAGCTGCAGGCATTTTCCCAGACCTAGAACTGAGAGGAAGATTCCGTTTTCAATCTGGGCTCATACTAAGTCAGTCATTATTTGATAACCTGGCAGCGGTGGCCGCCTCAGGCATTTTAGTCTCTGGCCAGAGATTGTAGTACTTGGTTTGCGAAAGGAGACCAGAATGAATACGGAGTGTACTCCAGCCATTGCAGCTGGAACTGGACTCTCACATCACAGGACTGAAGTGGGAGATTTGCTGAAGCTGCAGTTTCTCCCAGGCAGTCAGATTTGCAGCCAGGAACATCTTTGTGACCTGGGACTAGTCTGCGTGTGACATTGCTGGGTGCCCCAGCCTGCTGCCTTAGTCATTTGAGGGAGTGAGTCCTACTGGTTCTGAGGAGAGGGAGGGAGGTGGTTCCCACTCCACAGACTGGATTGGGAACATGGGCCACCCCTCCCTTCCTGTGCAAAGAGTATAATGCAGAGGTGGCTTCTCTACTTCTTGCCTGATTATATCTCCAGGCATTTGGTGTACCTGCTCCCACCCCTGCAGGGTTACTTGCCCTCTCTCCAGACTTGATCTGAGGTGGTGGGCACCATACTGGTCCCACCCATTGTGGGACTCTGTCCTGCCTGAGCAGTCTTAGTCCTTGTATTTTTGCATCACGCAATCCCGAACAGACATTCACCAGAGTGTGCTCAGACTGTGCTCAATTCTGACAACCACAAAAGGCTGACAAGATTCAGGGGAGCTGCAGAATTCCTGGAGGTCTAACAATTAGGGCAGATTGTCCATAGGGGAAGGAAGAGTACAGCACAACAAAGCACCTCTTGCGACAAAGGAGATCAGAGTGGCACTCTCCTGTGCTCTAAAGCTACTTGCTTGGGAACTGAAAGTGATTTCATACCTCCCAGCAGAGATGCAGGTGCAGCACTGGGCTCTGTATGGGAGGAGCATGGTTCTATCTCAGTGGTCATGTGGCACCAGTGCTCAGAAACAGATATGAAGAGGGGAACTTCTCCTCCCAGCTTCCCCCACCCACTGCTGCACACATAGCCTTGGCTATTCGTATGAGAGGTTGGTACAGTTGTACCTGTGGATGGCCATTCCAAGGCTATCATGGGCACTGCAACCCTATGGGTGTTGTGCCCATTGGGCTGGGCTTACACAGTGGGCAGGGCCCTTCTCCCTCTCTACATGGAGCGGCTGCAGGAATGCTGATCAGATGAGCTGCAAAGCTCTCTAGGTTGTGCTGAGGGAAAAGGTCTTTCCTGAGGCCAATCTGGTGGAGAGCCACAGTACAGGTATTTTTCGTGACCCTCAGCTGCATGGCAGCCTGGAGATAAATGACAGTGTCTATCTGAACTGAAAGTGACAAGCCCCAGGATAGCGGTGGAGCTGGTACAGCAACGTGCCCCTCATCCCACATCCCCCATCACATACACTGTGGACCTATATCTACTCATCTTTGTCCCCCATTCCAGGGCCAGCATGGAATTCAGGGAACTGGGCATTTCACAGACCACTGCCTGAGATAATAGAGAGCCTCTTCCAGTAAGGAAAGATCAAGCATAGACCCATCAATTTCTGCTGCAACTGGGATAACTGGCTAGCCATATGCAGAAGATTGAAACTAGACCCCTTTCTTATACCATATACAAAAATTAACTCAAGAAGGATTAAAGACTTAAATGTAAAACCCAAAATCTATAAAAACCCTGGATGACCATGTATACAATACCATTCAGGACACAGGCATGGGCAATGATTTCATGACAAAGATGTCAAAAGCAATTGCAACAAAAGCAAAAATTGACAAATGGGATCTAATTAAACTAAAGAGCTTCTGCAATGCAAAAGAAAGTATCAACAGAGTAAACAGACAACCTACAGAATGGGAGAAAATTTTTGCAAACTATGCATCTGACAAAGGCCTAATATCCAGCGTCTGTAAGGAACTTAAACACATTTACAAGAGAAAAAACAAACAATCCCATTAAAAAGTGGGCAAATGACATGAACAGACACTTCTCAAAAGAAGACATACATGCTGCCAGCAATCATATGAAAAAAGCTCAACATCACTGATCATTAGGGAAATGCAAATCAAAACCACAGTGAGACAGCCACTGACTGGTGTGAGATAGTATTACTAAAAAGTCAAAAAGTAACAAATGCTAGTGAGGTTGCAGAGAAAAAGGAACTCTTACACACTGTTGGTGGGAGTGTAAATTAGTTCAACCATTGTGGAAGACCATGTGGCGATTCCTTAAAGACCTAAAGACAGAAATGCCATTCCACCCAGCAATCCCATTATCAATGGTTTTGTAGGATGGGATAAGTGATAGCAAGAGATCAAGAAAAAAACTTTTTTGGGGTACTGAAAATGTTCTACATATTAGTTGTCTGGTACTTTTTCCTTTATATAAATTACATCTCGATAGTGTTGATTATGGAGACTAAAAACATATAATTACTGCAGAAGATGTGTTCACAGAAAAAATGTTGCAAAGACTCAAATAAGTCAAATGCCATGAAAGACAGCCAGTAGATGTAAGATGTAGAGTAAATTACACACAATCTCAAACAAATTAGGGATTGGACTGGGTATATGTTATCATTCTGTGGAGTAGAGATTTAAAATTCATTTCTTAAATCTATCAAATTATTTGTCAGCTTTATTTGAGCAAATATGTGTATTTTAGTGGCTTTTGGAACATATGCTCTCTTGAAAAATCTGCTTATGAAACAGAATATAGCATGAGGTTACTTCAAGCATAACTGATAATATGTTTATGCGCCATCCATGCATGTTGGAAAGCTAGGTGTACAACCACTTCACGAACAAATACTGAAGGACATTTTAATGTGTAACATGCCCTCATAAGTAGTTTGGAATAGTAAAAAATTATGTGGACTTTGGTCTTAAGCAGCGTTTAAGGTTAGTTAAAAACACCAGATTAAAAAAAAAATACCAAAGATATATTTTGTGTGCAGAATGCATGGGATGTACATGTGACAAAAGTTACAGAAGTTCAGGAAAAGGGAGATCACTAGATGACTGTTTCCCAGAGTGTGAGACATGCACACTGGTAGTTCTCTGGATGAATTTATTTATACAATTTTTTTTAAAGAAACATAGTCTTGCTGTGTCACCCAGGCTAGAGTGTAGTGGCATGATTATAGCTCACTGCAGACTCAGACTCCTGGGCTAAAGTGATCCTCTTGCCTCAGCCTCCGGGATGACAGGCATGAACCACCACGCCCTGCTAATTTTTATTTTTATTTTTTAGATGGGGAGGGGCATCTCAATATGTTGCCCAATGCTGGTCTCAAACTCCTAGCCTCAAATGATTATCCCACCTTGGCCTCCAAAACTGCTGGGATTATAGGCATGAGCCACCACGCCCAGTTCCCCTGGATGATTTTAGTTGTTTCAACAAATAAGTTTCAAACCAAAGAAGTCATTCCTTTGGTCAATTCTCTTCTAATTCCCCAAAAATATGCCAAGGAAAAAGTCCAAATTTAACGCAATCACACCTTTAACACATCCTTAATATTTTTAAACTTTTTCCTTCTTCTCTTTTTACAATGAAAAAGCAGAATTAGGATCATGGCCTTTAGTAAGATGTAGTATGTAGCAAGAATTTAAGAAAAGATAGTTTGCATTTTATTCTCTTTAGAGTTATTTTTTCATTTTTTATCAAATAATTGTTTTTCAGTCACTGTGTTTGTGTCTCATGTATAAACCACCTACTATGCTTTACTTCTTCCTCCTTTCAAAAATCTGTGAGGCCACAAACCAAAGCAGAATTATATAAGAACAACAAAACCAAAACCAAAACTGCCTCAGCAGCTCTTTATAAAAGAAAAACATTATTTGCAGGATTTAAAATCTGTAACTTTAGCATTCTCCAAGTTTTATACTGCTTTTTTTAAAATGAAGCAAAATGGAACACGAACACACACACACACACACACACACACGAACACAATGCTTCAGCAAAACAAAAACTCTTCCAACTTCTGCTTTAAAAATACTGACTATACTGGTTTGAGTCTGACTCATTGCTGATATTTTAAATTTAGGACGTTGAACTTCTTTTGAAATAGTAGGGAAAGGTCAGTTTTTATCTTTGGCAGATTCTGATGTCACTAGGGTTAAATGTCTAAAATTCAAGTATTCATATTAAAGTTATTCAAATTGTAAGAAAAAGAACTAAATGGAACAAGTAGAGTTAATAAATAATATTAAAAGCCACAGATTACTAAAACCTTGAGAATAAATTACTTTTAAAATGACCTGTAAGTTTTAATATGAATAGTTTATTCTAATGGTGATATCTATTTCACTTTTCTCTTTATTCCAAGAAACTAGTTTTCAAAACCTAATATACTATTATATACTTAATGATGCCTTATAAATATCTTTGGTAAAGAAGTGAGATAGTTTCAGAAATTGATAAAGAGTTTTAGGAAATGTAGCTTGGCCCACAAGATAGAGCTTTACACTTGTCTCTGAATTCATCTTAGCATTTTTCAAACAAGTCATCCATACAATATTCATTAATATTGTGTTCTATGATATGTATGCCTAACTAGAAACTTTGAGAAATTTCCTCCATTACGTAGTTTAGCTTTCACTTACTATATAAGTCTGAGAAAGAACGTTCTGATTTAGTAACTTACATTACTAAAAACTTACTTTAATTCCTTGGAAAGATCTTGCCCCTTCTGTTCTGTTCTATGAAAAGTTGTGGGTGGGTGTGGATTTCTTCCTCTACTTTACTCAGCATGATCTTACTTTTCTAATACTTTCTAATGTTTAATTCAATCATTGTCCAGGAGAGTTTCTCGCCTTTCTACCACCGGCACCTAACAGGGGAATTTTTCTGAAGAACTTTTTTTGTGGATTTATCTGCATCCATGGGGTAAAGATTTTGTCATAATAAGTTTCAAGAAGAGAAATAGCTCTTATAACTCTCATGACTTTTAGTCTAAAATCAAAGTCTAATAAGAAAGTATTTTAATGCACAAACAAAACTATTTTAGCTCATTTTAGAACAGTCATTGTTATGTTGCCATGCATAATATTGTGCTCACAAATCAGGCATGGTGGCTCACGCGTGTGATACCTGCATTTTGGAGGCCAAGGCAAGAGTATTACTGAAACCTGAAAGTTCAAGGCTGTGGTGAGCTGTGATCGTGCTACTGCATTCCAGCCTAGGTGACAGAGTGAGACCCTGTCTTTAAAATAAATAAATAAATAAATAATATATACACATATATACACACACATGTAGATGTATATATGTAAGAAGTATGTATACACACAGAGAGGGAGTGTGTGCGCTTCTAGTTAGTCAAGAAATAAGATTAAATATTAAAGACTATTGAATAGGCAGGAAAATAATGCTAAACTCAGTCACAATATCCATTTCTAACTCTTGGGACTTGCAGTAGTCGTTCGGACATCTTTCTCCCTGCCCACAGGATTTCAGTAACAACTGAGTTGATTTATTATGTAAGGGCTAAACTGTTTGAGACAGAAGCACTAGCTGATATTACATGAGAGGTCTGAAAATAAGCAAAACAGCAAAACTTGCTGAGGGAAAATACTACATAGTAATTGATAGGATTTCAATGTTTATTCAGTTTTGGGGAATAATTTTGTCACAGAGAAAAAAATTCTCTTTAGGTTAAAAAGTTATTTGAAATCAGTTTTAGCTTATCTTTTATGATACTGGGTTTCTTTAAAGACTTCTTTCATTGGTTTAAGCCTTCTGTACCTTTTCTCTTGACATGGGTCTCAGTGTAAAGACTACATATTTAATTAAGCATGGTAATCTCCAGGCATCCTTTCATTGAAGAGTTGAGAAGATTGATTGTCATATTTTATCAAGATAAAATTGATATTTTAAATTTAAATAGAATTTACTATTTCATATTTTTACATACTATATATTTAAATTAAACTAAAATATTACTTTTGTTATTTCAAACTTCTTACCATATTTTTTCACATTGTTCAGAAAGTTGTGTCATGCTTATGAGGAGATATTGTTCTTTTTTTGTATTTAGGTGAGATATAGTTAATTTCATTGAGAGGCAAATAAACTGAAGAACTTAAAGAAGTTAGAGAATCACTTTTCGATTACCAATGAGGACAAATTCAGAAAACATTTCTTTAAATAGTTGAATAACAGAGTTGGATAGAGTATAAGAAATAATATTTATCAATAATAATTTTCAAAATAAAAATGGTAAATTTTGCTTTACCTTTCCAGGAGGTATTTTAAGTTGTTTTCCTCCTTGAAGGTGAGAATAAACATTATATACCCCTCTAGGTTTCTATCTAGTTTGCCTGTTAATTTCCTTGTAATTTAATATCCTAGTGAAATTGGAAATACAAAGAAGGAAAGACATAAATATAATTAACATTAGTCATACCTTAAAGGACAATTGTTGAACAAAGATATAATTACATTTTAAAGTTCAGATGAAAGTGTTTTTATATAGTCTTTATACACCAAATTGAAACCTATACTTTAAAAAACTAGCTTATGCTTTTGACAATTATGTTTTAAATTTTTGTATTTTTAGTGATGTATTTTTAGCTTTAAAGGAACATTCTTTTACATGAAGGTAAGTAAAACTATTATAAAATGTTTCTATATAAAAAACTAGGGAGTAAAAGAAAGTATTTATCTATATAAAAGTTATTTAGTTAAAATTTATGCATTGTAATAAATAGTCCCCATAAGTTTTTTGGTAATGTTACATTGTAAGAAAAATAATTTTTATTATTGTGTATTATTTTGCAATGTTCAATTGTATAATGAATCCTGAAATACATTTTAGAATGAAACAGCACAAGGTGGCAGTGTTTACTAAGAAATTGCTGAAGTATGGGGTCATCACAGGGTTGAATGTCCTCTATGCTGCTGTACCCTTTTGTGTCTGTAAAATTGGTCGTCTATTTCAACTGTTAAAAATGAATACTGGATTCTTAAAGGTGGAAATGGTAGATATTTTTTATTTATAAACTGTTTTATGTATTCAAAGCCTAGTGTGGTACCTTTCATAGCAGTGAAAAAACATAGACAATATTGGATTTAGTTTACTGATTTGTATTTTGTACATGTGCTTACAGGTAAACAAACAAACAAACAAACACCAGAAGAAAGTGAAGAATAAGTATTAGCTAGAGGTTAGAATTTGCCACCAAGGTGTATTTTAAATATTCAGAACAGTGGTTAGGTGAACAGCAGTGGGATGAACAGCCCAATGAGTATTTTAAAATGGGAAGCCATTTAAGCATGAATATAGTGGACTGATATCCACAAGCCACTGAAAGCTGAAGGACGAGACTGAGGAAATGATGACACAGAACCTCTCTCCTCCTTTCTTGACTATTACACTCCCATCTTTGCCAAATACCCATCACTGAATATTTCCTTGCCTGTTGAAATAATGAGTTCAACTGTTGAGACCTTAAAATGCACATATATTTGGAAACATTTTCTTCATTTTTCACTTGGTTCTGTAGTAGGATAGCTTATACACCTATCCTGCACAAAGCTGTGACTAAATTGCTACTAGGTTTTCTGATCTTCAGACTCTTAAAATAATGCAAATAATGCCCTTCTGCATTTATGTCATTTGTGCATTTAATTCATCCATAAAACCAGTTACGAACTGCTAGATTTGCTTTAAGAAAAGGCAATTTTTACAAGTAATATAAAATTATTTCTGTGTGAAGGAATTAGAGGTGAATGCCCTGGTAGCTAGTACGCAAACTCCAACAGGTCAGGGATCTTCATTTGTTGGGTTCACTGATGTATCCAAGCACCTACAAAGTGTTTGATGTGAAGCAGGTGCTCAATAAATATCATGAGTAAATGAAACAGAAATCTGTGAACTTCAAGCAAAGCAACCAAATGAAAAAGCTTTTTTTTTTGGATGAGGAATATAATGAAAGATACCATGACATTGAAATAGGACCTAGAAGAATGAATAAATAATTCATTTCATTTCTAAAATATAATTCCAATTTCTGGGTCTTCAGTAAATAGAAAATAAATATTTGTTATAAAATTTTAAAGTCACATAGAGTAGGAGTTAACTGGAAATTGTAATTCAATAATCATCATATTAAAATAAAGATATTGATCATAACCTCTATGAAGTTATATTGTAAGAATTATTTGGAGATTTTTTTTTTTTTTTTTTTTGCACAAAGAAATAAAGAACAGTACAAGGTTATGGGTAGGAATGAAGAGTGAGTGAATTTCGAACATTAATATTAATATGACCTGAATTGTGCCTTCTGGCTGTTAGAGCTTAAGGACTTTAATGCCCTTACTTCGGTGTTGTTGGACTGATGCCAGTGATAAATGCTGGCATAATACTTAGGGGCTAACTGATGAAAATGTATTGACTTACTTAACTTTAATTATTTATCTTTTATTATTTACTCTATTTTGGTTGGTGTTCAGTTAGGCAGCTGTTTATTTTTATTATTTTTCTCTTTGATGATAAAATCCTCTCACTAATGAATCCCTCTCACTTGGATGGATATACGGAAGCTTTTTGCAAGTGGGTAGGGACAAAAAATTATAGTTTCCAGTCTCGGGCATGATAGTTATAGGAGAGGAGCACGCACTCACTTCTTCCTGTTTGCTTTCCCATCCGTTTCTTTCTTTGTCCATTGGTCTCTGTTGACCTCTTGTTCTGATCCACCTCTATAAGCTGGCTCTCATATTCTTCTCCCTTCTTCCTTAGAAATGATCGATTCCAAGGCAGCCTCATTTGAACAATAGCCTTTACATCTTAATGGTAGGAATTCCAAAAACAAAAAGAATAAAATTCTTGTGAGACATACTGCTTAAGAGCACAGACTCGAGCTGACTTTCTGGACTGGACCTACCACTGGCAGCTGTGTAATTTTAGGTAAATTACTTAACCTCTTTGTGCCTTGGTTTTCTCATGTGCAAAATAGTAGCTAACTGATGGCAGAATTGAATGAATTGTATAGGTAAAACTTTTAGAGTAGTGCCTGGTGCACAGCTAGCATTATTTGATTGTTGGTTTTGTTTGGGGCAGGATTTTTAGTACCATTGTGTGGGAGAGGTTGTAAGGACCTTAGAGTTTCCTAACATTTGTGACTTTATATCACTAATAAGGTACTTGCTTTATCTGAGAATATGGCCTCAGGACTATACAAGTATTTGAAAGATTTTTTTTTTTTTTTTCCACAAAGAAATGAGAAGCAGTATAAAGTCATGGTAGGAATGAAGAATCAGTAACTTTTGAACACTAATATTAATATAACCTGAATTGTGCCTTCTGGCTTTGGGAGCTAGAGGATTTTGATACTCTGACTCAGTTATCATTTGAATGATGCCAGCAATAAATTCTGGGGTAATACTTAGGGGTTAACTATGCAACTGTAACCTGGGTTGGGTTATTATTACTTGCTCTTTCTGGTTTTGAAAGAGTTTAAGAGGTAACAGGTTTTTGGCCAGAAAACTTCCTTTAATTCACAGAAATGAATGTTGTAAAAGTGTTTAAAGCTTTATTATACTGAAGCAATTTCTAATATTAAGAAATTAATCATATATTACTCCTCAAAATATTTTTCTGATAAGCAGTCACAAAATTTGCTACAGATAGATATATACTCACATGTTTCTGATATTTAAACATAATGCTACAACTTCTCTAGAACATACTGGTGATCAAATATGAATTTTTCTTTTAGGAGAAAAATTGATGCTTAATCTTATTATTCTTATTTGTATTTTTTCTATATTAAAAAAATTTAACTATTTTCAGTTGACATTAACTTGGCCTTTCTGCAAAATATGTTCTGTATTAAGATTATTTTATGTCAATCTGCTTATATATATAGTTGCTAAATCTGTAACTTTCTAGTGCTTTTTTTTTTTTTTTTGCAAAAAAAGAGGGTTGTGATTCAGGATCTGGGTGAAATTAGAGCAATAATATTCATGGAGAATGTGAAATAGTAGAAAAATAGAGAACAAGAACTTATGCTTATCTATATCCTGGTGGCAAACTAAAACACGGAGACTGTGTCCTAAGTCATAGCCAATCTTCTTCTCAGGACTAATTACATGATTTCTGGGGCCCAGTTCAAAATAAAAATGCAGTGTCCCTTGTTATTGAATTACGAAGAGTTTCAAGATGGCAATGTCAGAGCATTAAGCTCAGTACAGAACAAACATCCATAAAGATGGCCCTTGTCTTCATATTGTGCCTGGAAAGCGTGGTAGGCTTTGAATTGCTCTTCCTTGCTCCTTCCTCTCAGAGAACAAATATCTTCAAAAATAAATGAGGTTTCTTTAAATCAAAGTTTAAAGAAAGTAGACACTGAGAACCTAATCTGTGATTACTTCCTTTGTGGTTTTAAAGTATGTTCTTAATACCAAATAGATGGTATCTATTTATATTTTAGTAGATTCTGACAATACTCCAAATATTAAGTGTCTGCCATTCAAAAGGGCTTGGGAAAACTAGGAGTTTATTATTTCCTTAACTAACTCATTCACTTCTGTGAATCAGTAAAATGTTGCAGACTACTTACAATTTCATGAAAACATAAACGGTATGGCTAATACTCCAAATCACGAGGCGACCTGTTTTGATTGCTAACAGTTTTATCTGTGCTCTTCATGCCATAGACCAGGCTGTTAGCCATACATGGAAAAGCATATATAAAACTCAAAGTGCTATCTATTTTGGAATTCTTTTAGTGCTATTTTTCTCCATAGGAAACATACTTTCTTCCTTCTTTGCCAAATAGGGAGTATGCTATATCCAGTTGCTTTTTTTGTAGTAACATATTGAGCTCATGAACTTTGGAATCATTTCATTAATATAGGCTGAATGTTATTGGAACTGAAATACGTTAAACACAGGAAATGCTGTGTTGCATTTTCAGCATTATTGGTATAAATGAAAACCTTGGTTCTATAGCTTCTCATTTCCATTTTTTCTCATCTTGCTTAGGTAATTTCACATGCAAAATGAGAAAATGTAAATTTTTTGTATTATGTAAAAGTTAAAGTACCATTTAATTGTATGCTCATTTATGAATTAGTGGTTGTGAATTTAAATCCATACATTATAATTCTGGCTTATAAATAATGATCTCAGATAGAGGTTAGATGCCCCACTTAGGTGGCATGTGTTCTGGACACATTGGATGGACTAGTTCTATGCCAATACCAAGTCATCTCCAGGTGGACTCCTGTGGATATGCATTAAGGCATCCAGGTGGCCAGTGTAATAACTTAGTCCAGAATTGATGTGGGTCACTAAATCAGATAAGAGTGACATAAAAGTTGGAAGATTAGAGTTCAGCAAATATAAATCCCTAGGGAGATCTATCTTCTATCTATCTATCTATCTATCTATCTATCTATCTATCTATCTATCTATCT
>NC_045437.1:83738471-83810965 GCF_002776525.5 Piliocolobus tephrosceles | reverse complement strand
TCTATCTATCTATCTATCTATCTATCTATCTATCTATCTATCTATCTCACTTTAGAGAAAGATTAACAAATAAATCATAAATGTTTATGATCATGTCCAAATGTACCCTCTCTACTCTGAATGTGTTACAATACTTGTGCTTAATAATTTAACGCAGAAGCAACAGAAACTTTGTAACTAGTAATCTACACAACAGCTTCTATTAATTAAATTATCCATTAATATTTGTGTCATTATTAGAAACTGGAAAATTAAATTAAAGCCAGCAATTTTTAATTGGTACCACAGGTAAAGTATGTTTGGACTTGTTTTTAATAGGGCAGGGAGAATGAGGTATGCATAACACAAATTAAACAATTGTGCAGTTATTAGGCTAATATGTAGCAAAAGAGTTAACAATAAATACTAGTTTGGGACACTGGTTAATGTTTAGTTCCATGTAAGACAAGAAAAACACAGAGTTGAAATTTGAAAGTAATGCCACATTGTATCTGGTTCACAGTGACCACTTAATACATATTTGTTAAATCTGATGATAGACAAGAATTTCTGAGGTTTTGGTTCACATTTTAAGAGTTAACCAGCAAAATCTCCCTCTTTCCTGCTGTATATTCCCTTGCTTACACTAATGTCCCCTTTTTACTTTAATTCTATCAGATTCTAAATTTAATAATTATGCATATTTTCACTATGTCCATCACAAGGCTTAAAATACAGTTGAGGCTGGCGTGGTGGTTCACACCTGTAATTCCAACACTTTGGGAGGCTGAGGTGGGTGGATCATTTGAGGTCATGAGTTTGAGACCGGCTTGGCCAACATGGTGAAACCCTGTCTCTACTAAAAATACAAAAAAATTACCTGGGCATGGTGGTGGGCACCTGTAATCCCATCTATTCATGAGGCTAAGGCAAGAGAATCACTTGAACCCAGGAGGCAGACATTGCAGTGAGCCAAGATTGCGCCATTGCACTCCAGCCTGGGTGACAGAGAGACTCTGCCTCAAAAAACAAAACAAAAAACAAACAAAACACACACACACACACACACACACACAAAACCCAAAAAACCACCACACACAATTCAGTTCCATTCTTAACATTAACTGACAAAATGAGCTGAGAAGTCAACCTTTTAAGAGCTTAGGCTGGTAGTAAGAAAGTTTTGTGACTCTAATCAGAATATATTACTCACTGTTCATAACACCTTCTTAAGCTATCATAATAGAGTGAATCTCTAAATTTTTAAAAAGGTAAACACAAAACATGAAAAGCATTGAATATTCGGGAAATCTTTGAATCTAACATTTGTTCCTAGATATTTATCATTTTTCACCTGTAAATACCTCAGTTGACTTACTTCATTATGTCTACTTTTTTCCCTAGAAATTAACAGTTTACATTTTTGAGTATTTAGCACTTTTCATAGAGTAATTAAAATTTATTTATCGGAGAAGAAGATTCACTTTTCTTAACCCCACATTTGTCAAAATGAAGACTTAAAAACTAGCACATAAGTAAATAATGCAACTACATGAAAGTCTCTCTTCCAACTGCCAATTTATAGATTATGGGTTAACTAACACTCCTCAGCTTCCTTATAAAACAAACTTGACTAAGACTCAGGACAAGCAAAATGAGAATAGTTAATAGCTACTCCTTTGTAAGTTTATATTTTCTGCTAGCCCCAGTTGTGTCAAATTTGAAGTCACTTGTTAATTTGTGAACCAAGAAACATCCACACACAAAAAGGAAAGCTATTATTTTTATTAAAATAACTTGAATACTTTTGGAAAACAAGCAATACAAATTGGATGAAAAAATGCTATTGATTTAAGTACAGGAAAACAACTGTAAGGGGTGGGGAAAAATCTGGAAATCTAGAATTTGGAACTCTAATTTTGTGGATTTTTTCCCCCCAAAGTTCTCCTTTCATTTTAAAGAAGCTAAAATTGGAAAACACAGATATGGTGTTATGGCTGTGGAAAAATACAAGAAAAACATTACAGAATTATAATCAGTGGACACATCCTCTAAGGTTCTTCCTTCTCTCTAGCTTTTGGGATCTTAATCTGTTAGAGTGGATACTGTTGTGGAGGGCAGAATAAAACAGTTTTGTCTGACAAATATCCTTTCCAATCTTTTTGTACTATACCTCTGTTAAAGCCTTTCATCTTTAGGGGTTGTACCTGATTGTTTCATAAATATTCTATGTATATATGAAAAATGCATATTCTCTGTTCAAAGGATGAAAAATTATCTGTATTAAATCAAACTTATTGATTGCCTTATTATATTACTCATGACTTTACCCTTTTTTGTTTTCTGCTAGATTTGTTGCATTCTGAAAAGAGTACATTAATCACTATACATTTTGTTTTTAAAAGCAATATATTTAGATTATCTGTTTTATGTTCCATACAAATTTAAGACAAATTGTATTTGCTATTACTACCCAATGTCGCTCTCTCTCTCTCTCTCTCTCTCTTTTTTTTTTCCTGATTACTGGTTTTATTATTTATAAAAGGAAAATTGTGCCCAGCTTGGTCCATGTAAGGTAATTCAAAATCTCTTTCTAGAAAGAAATTTGCATTCTTGAAAATGCTTAAGCAATTTTCTGACAAGTTTTAATAAGATTAAGATCCCTTCTTGAAAACTAATTACCCATGGACCTGGCTGACTGTCCATCAGGAGCCTCACCATCATCAACCAGGTGTTCCTTTCCTTTCTCCCTGTTCCTTCTTTTTTCTTTAATCATATATGACTCAGTATTTAACCACTCCTTTTTTTTTTTCTTACAAAAGTAAATATCTGTACCAAATAAGAAGTGTTTTAATTGGCCTGTTTTAGGTCTCCTTCCTTATAGAAAGTTTGAGATAAAACTTTGACAAATACTCATATCAAGTTTTCTGAAAAGATTTTTACCGGTTTAAAAGATACCATATCTGATTTTCATATAACCATGCCTGTTGTCTTTTTTTTTTCCCATTTGCCTCATAATTATTTGCTCAATATTTTGTCTTCAATCATTTAAAAATAAATTTAAGTGCCTTATTTTGGTATATAGCTTTTATAGCTGGCATTAGGTTTTGTAGCTTCTGATGGTCTTTGCTTTTAATGTCACATAAATATGTTAATGTTTAGTATTATAACTGATATACTTGATTTTATTCCTTCTATTCTAATTTGTATTTATTTTTTCCTTTTTTAGAAAAACTGTCCTTGGAAAAAGATCTGAAAATATGACAAAGGGATTGCTATGTCCTGTCCATTCTGTGGAGTCTTGAGCCATGTTCTACCTGGCCCATTCTGCAATTGTCAGCCTCTCTAGGGATGCCATACTTGAATCTCCTTGAGTGTCCTAATGATTTTTCTATTATAGTTGCCATCTATCTCTTTTGGCAGGTCTGTGGGCTGGCCATGTGTTCTTTTTGCTCTGACTCTCTAGCACACTCTGACTGCTAGCTCATTGGTTGGATTGCTATTTTTTCTTTGCTGACTTTTTGGTTGATGAACTTCAAGCACTGGGTGTCCTACAAGTGGTAAGAGGTGAAGTGACCTTCTGCCAGGAGATGGTGGCAGGGAGTCCATTGAGGCATCCCTCTATTCCCTGATCTCTTCACACCTGCTCAGCCTTAGGGAGGCAAAGATTCAGCCAACCCATTGCTCAGTCAACCCATCCATAGATCTCCGTAGGCAAAACTATTTCACAGGTCTGTTGCTTTGTGATCCTCACTCTCAGGTTTCAAGACTCTTCTTTAGGTGTTCAGTGAGTCACCAGGGCGTGGGGGCAGTAAGGAATACTGCCAATTTTCTTCCACAGGGAGCTCCTCAGAGCCCACAACTTCATTTCATTTCAGCTCTTAAGAAACCCAACCGGTTTTTTGTTTGTTTTTTGTTTTTTTGTAATTGGTCAAAGGTAGATAATTCAGAGCTAGTGCTAGAAACTTGCACTAGAGGCTAGAGGTTTCTAGAGACTTGTTCAGGTCATTATCTTTTCAGAATTTCCTTCTGTACTCAGGTTTTGATTTTAAAAGCCAAGATTTTAGATAATTTTATTCTTTAGTTTACCTACTGACAATACTCAAACAATAGGTGCCCTCTTGTCCCAAGTTGGTGGAGGGCTACCAGAGAAACAGAAAGGAAAAAAAAGAAGCATATTAATGAACACTTTATAATTAATGAACACTTACTGCCCTGGCATTAATGAATAAATAGGCTGGGGATATTGAGGGATACATTAAAGCAAAGAAAAATAGAACATATAGCTGTAAAGTCAAATGGCGATCAAGAAAAGTGGGAAGATTGTTTTCATCATAGCATTTGGGGAACTCCATTAATCAGTAGTGACATCTGCAGAAACTCTGATGGTTATCTGATACCTAAAATCCTAAACTCTGTTTCAGCTCAGCCACAAGTGAACTGGGTGATTTGGGAGTAGATATTTGAAGTTTTTTGGTTTAATATTCCATCTCCAAAATAAGATATTTAATCATATTAGCCTTTGAAATTCTAGCTAAGTCCAAATTCAATGACACTTCTTGATAGATCACATATTCAGGCACACACATGGGGAGATGCATGCACACATTTTTCTTTCCTCTGCAACTCAGCTTCCCTGTTGGGGGTGGATTGGTTTCTGGACTGGAAGTGATAAAAAGGAAGTACCCTTCTGGCTCAATATAGTCCAGCTATATATAACTGTACAACAATACATCTAGTAGCACTCCCAAGTGTGAAACAAGCTGCCTCTGGATACACACCTGGCCTGTAAAAAAGAGTTCATCATATGTTTATCTGGTGGCAGCATTTTTCACACTTGGGAATGCTGCCGGCTGCTTTTACTGAGTGACATAAACACTGCCAGCTTTGAGTGGGACTCAGAGCAAAGAAGTGCTCTGTAATAGGTCCAGGGTAAGGTGCAAGCAGCCTTGATGTGTGGGCCATATTGCCCGACAGATCCGGTGCTATTAGAAGAACTTGTGGTAGGAAAAGATGCTGTGTAAAATTGCTGGCTAGATCTTGTAGGATAACTGCAATAGACTCCCAGAGTTCAGGAGCAAGGCCATGCTATCTTCAGTAGACAGTTATATAGCTTTTAGAAGTACAGTTCCTGTTGTGTTGCTGGACCCTAGTTGAAACAGTACTCCTGACAATGGGACACCAAGTGACTCTATGACCAGAGCTTCCCATTATAAGCTGCTTTCTGTTAGACCCTCTATATGATGAACTGTCAGCATTTTATCCTCAGAAGGAAGTGGTATGTCTGGAGTCAGTCATAAGCAGGGCCAGAGTTCATAAGATGTTTGAATGAGTGGCCCAGCCGTCCATGATATCCATTGCTGTTCCACTGATGCTTCTCCTTCAATTAACTATTGCAGCTGCTGTACCAGTTAAAGCAGTCTATGACCACTTACACAGAAGGGAACAGGTGAAGCTTGGTTCATAGATGGACTTACTCATTATGTGGTGCAAGCTAGAAATATATTACCATTGCATTACAAACATATCTGGGAGTGGCCCTGAAATACAGTGAGGGCATGGAAAATTCTCCCAATGAACAAAGCTGTAGGCTTGAGTAAAATATATATGTGAACTCATTAACAGAGGTGAATAGTTTGGATGTCTGGTCAGGGGCATAGAAAATGAAATATTGGGCTGGAAGCATGTGGCTAGACCTAAGAAACCTTAGAGAGTTTGAGTGTAAATTGTGAAGATCTTTGTATCAAATGGTTGTAATAATCCATCATGGAATAAGCACTAAACAATCAAGCAGATGAACCAGCCATCTTTTTCATCCACCAACCATGTGCTGGCACAATGAACAGCATGAACAATGAACAGCATGACCATGGCAGCAGGGATGAAAGCTATGCATGGGCTCAACAGTGTGGCCTCCCTCTTACCAAGACTGATCTAGCTCCTACTATTGCTGAAGATTCAATCTGCTGGCAACCGAGACCAAAGGTGATTCCCTACTATGGCACCATCTTTCAAGGGGAGATACCAGTCACCGGTGTCAACTTAATATATTAGACCCCTTGTATCCTGGAAGGAGAATGAATCATCTTGACAGAAATAGACACATATTATGGTTTTTCGTTCCAGTCTGCAGGACTTCAACCAGAGTCACTCTCTGAGAGTGGGCAGAGTGTTTATTCCATGGCTCAGAATATAGCATGATATTCAAGGATGCACTTTACAGAAGGAAGTGTGACCTTGGGAATATAAACATGGAGTCTACTAGCCCCATCACATACTACTCCATAGAGAAGCTGATGGCCAGATAGAGTGATAGAATTGTCTTTTAAAAAGTTTTATCAAGAAATAATTCATGTATCATTAAATTCACTCATTTTAAATGTACAATTCAATGAATTTTAGCATATTTATAGGTTATATAACTATGACCACAATCCAATTTGGAATATTTCTATCACTCCAACAAGAGACCTCTTGCTCACTTATAGTCACCACCCATTCCATCCCTGGAAATGCTTTCTGGAGGAATTGTTGATACATCAGTTTAGTGATGATACCTTGCCCTTGCAAAGATAAGATGCCATTCTCTTAGATGCAGAATATACTCTAAATCAATGACCATGTGTTCTCAGTGGGTATAATACATAGATCTTGGAATCAATGGGTGGAAGTAAGAGTGGATTGTATGACCAGCATCTCAGTAATCTACCTGGGAAATTTGTGCTTTCTCTCACTATAACACTAGATTGTGTGTTTCTATAAATTTTGGTTCCAAGAAGTGGAATGCTTTCACCAGGAAATACATAAAGATTCTCAGTAAACTTTGAGCTATGGCTGTTACTCAGTTACTTTAGGTGTCTTTTTTTTTTTTTTCCCACCAAACTGGTAGGGCAAATGGACTTGAAGAATCAGGAAGTAGGACTGTTCTTATATAATGGGATCAGTAGAGGATATGATTTAGATCCAAGTGATCCTCTGGGGTGCCTATTGGTAGTAATGCCAAATTTTGACAGTAAGTGGACATGTCCAGCAGCCATGACATGAGAACAGCATAATCCCTAGGATTTCAGTTCCCTCAGAGATGAAAGTCTTGGTCATTCCACTAGGTAAGCCACCTAGAACAGCAGAGGCACTTGCTGAGGATGTGATCAACATGGAATGACTACTGCAGGAAGAATGGTGATTACTAGTTAACCCTGAAACTAGCTGAAGCCCATGCAGACTACAGTTTGTCCTATTATCATTTTTATTATAATTTTTTTCAGGAAATAGGACCAATCAGAATCATGGAAAACCTGTCTGGAGTAAACTTATATGAAGCAAGTGAATTCAAAAGGGACAATGGTGAACTGCAGTGGATGTTGTAGCTCATTCCCCAGAGTCTACCTTCTGGGACAGCAGTCCCTAGCTGCTGGGAGTCTTGCCTGCTGATGGCTCACAGGTGAATCACTCCCCTGCAATTGCCTTCGCAAGGGAACTGCCATGACCATGGGAATTTCATATCCAATCAGTGGTCTTTGTGTAGGCACAAAGGTCCAAGTCACCTCTACTAATTCAGGATATCTCTGAAGCATTATCTCAGCTCTAGAGCTCTCCATGGGAGTGACTGAGACCTTATAACACAGGATAAGTGCTCCCTTTGCCTAATCCTGCTTCCCTTACTTCACTGGAGGTGTTGTTCCCAAGAGCATTTCCATAAAAATATTTGCACTCAATCTCTGATTCAGAGTCTGTTTTCTACAGATCCTGGCCATGTAAAATAATTAATTTGACTTTTAAAATACCAGGGTATGTTAAAACTCATTCTACCTAAAAAATTGAAGTGAGCAATTGATTAGTAAATGTAATTATAGTAAGCAGTCGAGTTTATTTAGTCCCTCTAGCGTCCCCTGCCTTTTTTTTTTTTTTTTTTTTTTTACCTAAGCAAGAGTTCTTTCTTCAAAATATTTTTTTAAAAAATGACACATAATAGCTGTACACATTTATGGGGTACATGGTGATGTTGTGATACATATACTGTATAGTGATCAGATCAGGATAATCAGCTATCCATCATCTCAAAAATTTATAATTTCTTTTTGTTGGGAACATTCAATATCCTTCTTTTAGTTATTTGAAACTATACAATATATTCTTGTTAACTATACTTACCTTATACTACTATAGAACACTAGAACTTATTTCTCCTATCTAGTATTTCTTTTTTTTTTTTTTTTTTTTTTTGATAGAGTGTTGCTCTGTTGCCCAGGCTGGAGTGCAGTGGTGCAGTCTTGGCTCACTGTCACTTCTGCCTCCCAGGTTCAAGTGATCCTCCTACCTCAGCTTCCCAAATAGCTGAGACTACAGGCATGTACCACTGTGCCTGACTAATTTTTGTATTTTTCATGGAGATGAAGTTTCACTATGTTGGTCAGGCTGGTCTCAAACTCCTGACCTCAATGTGATCCATCCAAATCGGCCTCCTAAAGTGCTGGGATTACAAGTGTGAGCCACTGTGCCCAGCCTCCTTTCTTGATTTATTAAAAAATTGACTCAGTTTTCTAAATCCAAACCTATGAAAGAGTGCTTTTCAGATTGGATGTCTTTTACCTAAGAATCCCAATTATCTTATTTTATTATTAGAATTGACACACCACTAGTAGAACATGGGATCATTAGTGGATTGCAATATTTTATACACTGTTGCAAGTTAAAATATTTTCCATCAAGGTCAGCAGTATGATCAATTATGTTGGCAGTTGCTTTTATTCAGTAGATATATGGCTAGATTTGTTATAAGGGACAAATGTCATCAGTTAACTGGATAAGAAGAAGTCTGCCTTACAAAGAATGTTGTTAGCATTGTGTTCAGAAAAGCTTACAATAGCTGGTCTTACTATTAGAATCTATTACATTATATGTTTATATGTGGAAGTCCAGCACTCAAAAGTTACTTTCTTCTTCTTAAATATGTATCTTTAAATTTGTTAAAACCATGTGATCTGGCACCTTGATTAGTTCATAATTAAGTTAGTAGTCCATAATTTAAAAAATAAAGCTCATGTAACTCTGTGAAACAGTCACACACATGCACAAACATATAAATACGCATGCATATCCAAACCCCACATGCTCACATTCACCACAGAATTCCTTATCTAAACACGCTAACATCATAACTACAAACAAAATGCTTATCAGTATACCTATAAAACATAACAAAGACAGTGTGAGTTTGCCACACGAATAAACTACAAATGGAACAGGATAAAGTTCAGAAACAGACCACAGTATGTATGTTCAACTGATTTATGAAAAAAGAACACTGCATATATGGGAAATAATGCTTTATCTTTTCATTAAATGATGCTGGGTTTAATAGATAGCTATAAAAATAAGGACCTTGACTCCTATCTCACCCCATATACAAGAGTCAATTCTAGACTGATTACTGGGCTAAATGTGTAAAGCAAAACAAAGGGAATTTTAGAACAAAATATAGGTGTACATTTTTTGTGGCCTTGGAATAGGCAAAGAAATATTGAATAGAACATAAAAAGCATTAAGCATAAAAGGAAGAACTGAAAACCTGGATTATATTAAGAATTTCTGTTTGCCAAATACACCGTAAAGTAGATTAAGGGGAAAGATGTGGACTGGAAGAAGATATTTACGCTCCATATATATGACGAAAGACTTCTGTCAAGAATATATAAAGAGAAGGGCTGCAAAGGGGCAGACCAGAGGCATCTGGTGGATGCCTCCTCCAGAAAGAGGAACCAAAATAGCAAGTAAATAATCACACATCGAATAGAGAATCTAAGAGCGAAAACTGGCATCTAACAGAAGTGACAGGAAACACATGAGACACAGAAGGAGAGGGAAGTGAGGCAGCCAGCACAGTCAGGGTTGTCTGGGAATCCAGAGAGACTTCCCAGTGTGGGGAAAGGGTAAGTGAGAGATCTCGACTGGTTCACATTCCCACGGCAAACTCCTGCAAACCCAGCCATGGGAGAAACACACATGGCCCCTGAGAATAGCATAAGGATCTGTCTGGAGACCACATGACAGCATTGCTCCAGAGAAGGCGCTCATGCCAGGTCCCACACACCCTGAATCCTAGGCAGCTGCAGCATGGTGCCATTCTGAGAGCCCAGCCCCCACCAGATTACATCCTTTTCTAGGGCCTAATATTTCCCACATTTCCACAACCCTAGAGCCCTACTGACATACCCCACATCTATTGGGGGGCTCAACAGCCAAAATCATTCTGAGCAAAAAGAACAAAGCTAGAACTTCACATTAACTGACTTCAAACTGTATTACAAGGCTAAAATAAGCAAAACGGCATGATTTGTGTTAAAAATAGACACACAGATCGACGGAACAAAATAGAGGATCCAGAAATAAATGTACGTATTTACAGTCAATTACTTTTCAACAAAGGTGGTAAGAACATACCTTGGGGAAATGGATGAACTTTTCAATGAATGGTGCTGGGAAAACCGAATTTCTAGATGCAGAAGAATGAACCCAGAACCCTATCTCTCACCATAAAGAAAAATCAACTCAAGACAGATTAAAGACTTAAACATAGGACCCAAAACCATAAAACTGCCAGAAGAAACACAGAGGAAATAATCCAGAACATTCATGTAGGCAAATATTTTATGGCTAAGACTTCAAAAGCACAGGCAACAAAAACAAAAATAGAAAAATGGGACTATATTAAACTAAGAAGCCTCTGCACAGCACAGGAAACAATCAACAGAGTGCAGACACAACCTATGGGATCAGAGAAAATATTTGCCAATTATTCATCTGACAAGGGGTGAATATCCAGATTATACAAGGAACTCAACTAAACAAACAAACAAACAAATCTAATAATTTCAATAGAAAGTGGGCAAAGGATATAAATAGAAGATTCTCAAAAGAAGGCATACATGTGGCTATCAGTTATATTAAAAAAATACTCAATGTCACTAATCATCAGAAAAATGGAAATCAAACCACGACAGGATACTATCTTACTCCTTTTAGAATGGCTATTATTAAAAACACAAAAATAAGAGATGCTCATGAGGATGCAGAGAAAAGAGAAATTTCTCTTATACACCATTGGCTGGAATGTAAATTAGTGCAGCTACTATGGAGAACAGTATGGAGATTTCTCAAAAAACTAAAAATAGAATTACAATATGATCTAGCATTACCACTACTGGGAATTTATTCAAAGGGAAGGAACTAAATTATATTAAAGCAATACTAGCACCCCTATGTTTATTGCAGCACTAGTCACAATCACAAAGATATGGAATCAACCTGTTCCCATCAATGGATGAATAAATAAAGAAAATGAGCATATAAAGAGTGGAATACTATTCAATCATAAAAAAAAGAATGAAATCATTTTTGTAGCAACCTGGATGGAATTGGAGGTCATTATGTAAAGTGATATGAGCCAGGCACAGAAAGACAAACTTTACATGTTCTTACTCCTATGTGGAAGCTAAAGGAGTTGACCTCATGGAGTTAGAGTCGATTGATAGACTAGAGGCTAGGCAGGTTGTGCGTGTGTTTGTGGGTAGGAGGGATGAAGAGAAGTTGGTTAATGGGTATGAACATAGAGTTAAACAGAAGGAATAAACTCCAATCTTAGCAGAGTAGAGTTACTGTAGTTAACAACAATATATTGAATATTTCAAAAGAGCTAGAAGAGAAAACTTTAAATATTCCCAACACATATAAATTGTAAATACTTGGGGTGATGGATACTCTAAATATTCTAATTTGATCATTATGTGTTCTATACACTTAATAAAATACCACATGTAGTGCATAAAAATGAACAAATATTATATATCAATAAAAAGAATATATATAAGAACCTCCACAAATCAATAAGAAAAAGACAGATGACTTAATTGAAAAAGGGACAGCATATGAAGAGACTTCATGAATAAGGATATCCCTATGCTGGGTAAACCTATAAATAGATGCTTAAATTCATTATTTATAAAAGAAAGGTGAATTAAATCCAGAATATGGTACAATAATACTTCACACCCATTAGCATGATTAAAAAAGGAAATGTTGGTAAAGGCACAGAGAAACTGGAACTCTCTCATATACTGCTGATGGAACTGTAAATTTGTCCAATAACTCTGTAATAAACAAATACTCTGGTAACAAGTAATTTAACTTCTAGGTTTATTTAATAAAAACTAAGAGAAATCAATGCTAAGAAATTCACTCAAAACTACACAATTACATAACAATTGAACAACTTGCTCCTGAATGACTTCTAGGAAAATAATGAAATTAAGGCAGAAATCAAGAAATTCTTTGAAACTAATGAGAACAAAGATACAACATTCCAAAATCTCTGGGACACGGCCAAAGCAGTGTTAAGAGAGAAGTTTATAGAACTACAAATCCACATCAAAAAGTTAGAAAGATATTACATTAACAACCTAATATCATAATTAGAGGAACTAGAGAAACAAAAGCAAACCAACCCCAACACTAGCAGAAGACAAGAAATAACCAAAATTAGAGCTGAACTGAAGGAAACTGAGACATGAAAAACCATACAAAAGATCAATGAATCCAGGAACTGGTTCTCTAAAATAATTAATAAGATAAATTACTAGCTAGACTAATGAAGAAAAAAAGAGAGAAATCTAAATAAATACAATCACAAATGACAAAGGGGACATTACCACTGACCCTACAGAAATACAAAGAACCCTCAGAGACTATTAGGAACACCTCTATGCACACAAGCTAAAACACCTAGAAGAAATGGATAAATTTTTGGATATATACAACATTCCAAGAATGAACCAGGAAGAGATTAAATTCCTGAACAGATCAATAATGAGTTCTAAGAGTCAATCAATAACAAGCCCACCAACCAGAAAAATCCCAGGACCAGATTGATTCATAGTCAAATACTACCAGATATATAAGGAAGAGCTGGTACCATTCCTTCTGAAACTATTCCAAAAAATTGAGGAGGGGGACTCTTGCCTAAATTATTCTATGAGGACAGTATAATCCTGTTACCAAAGCCTGGCAGAGATACAACAACAACAAAAAGAAAACTTCAGGTCAATATCCTTGATGAACATAGATGCAAAAATCTCTACAAAATACTAGAAAAATGAATCCAGCAGCTCATCAAAAAGTTAACCCATCATAATCAACTAGGCTTTATCCCTGGGATGCAAGATTGGTTCAACATATGCAAATCAATAAATGTGATTTTTCACATAAACAGAACTAAAAACAGAAACCACATGATCATCTTGATAGATTCAGAAAAGGCTTCCCATAAAAATTCAATATCCCTTCATGTTAAAGGCCCTCAACAAACTAGGCATTAAAGGAACATACCTCAAAATAAATAAGAGCCATCTATGACAAATCCACATCCAGCATAATACTGAATGGCAAAAAGCTTGAAGCATTCCCCTTAATGCCAGAACAAGATAAGGATACCCTCTTTCATCACCCCTATTCAACATAGTCCTGGAAGTCCTAGACAGAGCAATCAGGCAGGAGAAAACAAAGGCATCCAGATAGGAAGAGAGGAAGACAAATTATCCTTGTTTGCAGATGACAGGATTCTATACCTAGAAAATCCCATAGTATCTGCCCAAGAGCTCCTTGACCTGATAAACAACTACAGCAAAATTTCAGGATACAAAGTCAATGTACAAAAATTAGTAGCATTCCCATACAATAATAACATCCAAGCTTACAGCCAAATCAAGAACTCAACCCCATTCACGATAACTTCAAAAAGAATAGAATACCTAGGAATACCTAACCAAGGAGGTGAAAGACTTCTACAACAACAATTATAAAACAAAGAACTCAAAGAATACACAAATAAAAAACATTTCATGCTCATGGTTAGGAATAATCAATATTGTTACAATGGCCATACTGTCCAAAGCAATGTACAGATACAATGCTATTCCTATCAAACTACCAATGGTCTTCTTCATGGAGCTAGAAAAAAAACTATTTTAAAGTTCATATGGAATCAAAAAAGAGCCTGAATAGCCAAGGCAATCTTAAGCAAAAAGAACAAAGTAGGAGGCATTATATTACCCAGCTTCAAACTATCCTACAGGGCTACAGTAACCAAAACAGCATTGTGCTGGTACAAAAACAGACACATAGACAATTGGTACAGAGTAGAGAACCCAGAAATAATGCTGCACACCTACAACCATCTGATCTTCAACAAAGTTGATGAAAACAAACAATACAGTGCTGGGATAACTGGCTAGCAATATGCAAAAGACTGAAATTGGACCTCTTCCTTACACCGTATACAAAAATCAACTCAACGTCGATTAAAGACTTAAATGTGAAGCCTAAAACTATAAAAAGCTCTGAAAGATAACCTAGGAAATACAACAGGGATGTAGGACTGACAAAGATTTCATGATGAAGACACCAAAAGCAATTGCAACGAAACCAAAAATTGACAAGTGGAGCCTAGTTTAACTTAAGAGATTCTGAACAGCAAAAGAAACTATCAACAGAGTAAACAGACAAGCCACAGAATGGGAGAAGATATTTGTAAACTATGCATCCAACAAAGGTCTAATATCCAGAATCTATAAGGAACTTAATTTATAAGAAAAAAACAACTCCGTCAAAAAATGGGCAAAATATAAAGATACTTTTCAAAAGAAGACACACATGTGGCCAAAAAACATGAAAAAATGCTTAACATCACTAATCATTAAAGAAATGCAAATCAAAACCACAATGACATACCATTTCACATTAGTAAGAATGGCTATTACTACAAAGTTAAAATATAAGAGATTATAGTGAGATTGTGGAGAAAGGGGAATGCTTATACATTGCTGGTAGGAATGCAAATTAGTTCAGTCACTGCAAAAAGCAGTTTGGAGATTTCTCAAAGAACTTAAAACAGAACGGACTACCACTTGACTTAGCAATTCCATTACTGGGTATGTGTCCAAAGGAATATAAATTGCTCTACCATAAAGACACATGCATGCATATGTTTATCCCAACACTCTTCACGATAGCAAATACATGGAATCAACCTAAATGCCCATCAGTAGTAGATGGGATAAAGAAAATGTGGTACATATACACCATGCAGCCATCAAAAAGAATAAGATCATGTTCTCTGCAGCAACATGGATGGAGCTAGAGGCCATTATCCCAAGCAAACTAACCCAGCAACAGAAAACTAAATCCACATGTTCTCACTTATAAGTGGGAGCTAAACTTTGAGCACATATGGACACAAAGAAGAGAACAACAGACACTGGAGCCTACTTGAGGGTGGAGGATGGTAGGAGGGA
The DNA here is from genome assembly GCF_002776525.5 of Piliocolobus tephrosceles. Lineage (NCBI taxonomy): Eukaryota > Metazoa > Chordata > Mammalia > Primates > Cercopithecidae > Piliocolobus > Piliocolobus tephrosceles. Next base: position 83,795,642 of record NC_045437.1, on the reverse strand, counting down.
GAGGATCAAAAAATACCTATCAGGTGCTATGCTTATTACCTAGGCGACAAAAAAATCTGTATACCAATCCCCTGTGACGTGCAATTTACCTATATACCAAACGTTCACATGTACTACTGAACCTAAAATAAAAATTTCAACAAAGTATACATGTTTTCCAAAATACACATATTAGAATGTTCACAGCATACTATTCATAGTAATCAAAAACAGTAAATGACCAAAATCTCACTCAATAATAGAATTGTGTATTATATGTCAATAAAAATAGAAAATGACAGTTTTTGATCTTTTGAAGAAAAACATGTTAGGTATATTTCAATGACACTTTGACTAATTACTAGATGATATCAATTATCTTTTGCCTATCTTTAGCCTTATTGGCATACTTTAGAACACTTCTTGCTCTTACCTTACTGGCAGAATATATAAATATTAGTCCATGTTCATACTACTATATAGGACTTCCTGAGACTGGGTAGTTTATAAAGGAAAGAGATTTATTTGGCTCACAGTTCAGCATGGTTGGGGAGACCTCAGGAAACTTACAATCATGGTGGAAGGCAAAGGGAAAGCAAGACACCTTTACAAGGTGGCAGGAAGGAGAAGTGCTGAGCAAAGCGGGAAGAGCCCCTTATAAAACCATTAGATTTCATGTGATCTCATTCACTGTAATGAGAACAGAATGGGGGAAACCGCCCCATCATTCAATTAGCTCCACCTGATCTGTCCCTTGACATGTGGGGATTATATAATTCAAGGTGAGATTTGGGTGGTGACACAAAGCCTAACCATATCACAGATATTTCTGGGACTTTACATACAGTATTTCAGGTTAACATGGCCTCAAAATCTTTCTCATTCTCCTCAGTACTCAGCGGTCTGTTCTAAAACGGAGATACTCAGACCTAGGTGTGCATCAGATTCACCTCCAGGTAGTCTGATTTGGTAGGTGTAGGTTGAAGTCTCCAAGTGTCCCTGGTACATCTGATAGGAATCTGGTCATGGCATCACTGAACTAGACTGTCAAAGATAGCATTAGCATACCTCTATAGCAGTCATGACAGCAGGAAAGTTAGGGATCGGAATTTTAAAAGTTGGGCCATCTATACTATAATTACTTCCTGCCCCCTGCCCCCACCATGCTCTGATTCTTGCATCTGATTGCATGTGGGCAGTCAGAAACCTAGATTTTTAAAGCATCACAGATGATTCTTATATTCACTAATGTCTAAGAAACATTGTTTTTATGCCTATAAACTTCCTCCTTGCTAAAGAGGAAAAATAAATTATTATAGCACATAGAAATGCCATATTTTTGTTTGAAAATAATTTCTCCCAATTTTCCAGAATCTCCTTCCTCTAAATTATATATCAAGTTGCTACAATTTAGCAAGCATAACTGAGCCTATTAGGGATTTAAGTAAAATAGTTACCTAGTAGTTCCTTAGCAATTTGTAATTTACTCAATGTACTTCTGACTAGCTCTTTTCAGTATAAGCAAAAACAAACAAGAAAACATTTGTATGTCTTACCAGAAAATGTAACATCATTTTAAAATAGAGATACAAAATGGCTGCAGCACACACCCAGTGCTGTTCTATAGTCAGTAAGCATGAATTACACTCTATGACTGAATGGCAATTTACTTTCCTAAACATCTTTTTATAGGCTGACAATTTATAATAGATGAGAGAAACAAAAGAATGCCTTTCCCTCCCTCTTATCAACTATATTTTCATTAAAAATATTTGCTAGCTATTCATAGTCAAATCAGAACAAAATAATTTAAATTTTATAGAGATAAAGAATCTGTATTTTATTTAAGGACTCCTTGTAGTATATAGTAAATGTTTCAAAAAATGCCCTTACATACAATACTTATTAATGAAATGTCTTGTAATCACTTCTGAAGATACAAGGGTAGAATTTCAAGCCTCATTCTGCTAGATCCAAACATTATAGCTGATAAGGGGCTATACTACTTCAAGGGGGCTTGTAACATGGATAATAAAGCTTGGTTCTTTTTCCTGGGTTTATGGCAAGCCATTATCTTTACTGTTGAAGGTTTTTTTTTTCCCCTCATGTTTTGCTTATACAATAAAAAGGAAGCTTAAAAAAACAGCTGCTGCAACCACCTCCTCTAATGAGAAGATGAGTGAAAATGATTATTCAAGACAGTTTAACAGAGGACAAAAGATTTTTCAAGTGAAACTCTCCAGTTTCCCAGATAAAAGCTATTTATGCTGACTATTGTTTTAATGACTTTGATCTAATTAATACCAATTATTAAATACATAAAACAAATCACCTTCAAAGCAATCCAAGTTTCAGGCTTATGCAAGTTTTTTTCTTTTTTTTCTTTTGGCAAGATATACAAGGTATGCTGTCCAAAGATAACTGTGCATTTTATTTTTATCATCATAACCTTCACTTAGATAACTAATCATAACAAATAAGGGTTGCATAGGGTGTGTATGGAACATAAGTGTATATCTCTTTCTTGACACTCAGGAGTAAATGAAAAAATAAGTATATAAATAACAACTAAAATTTTAACCACCCTCCCCCCCAAAAAAACCTAAGTGTATATCCCTAAAAATGTCTAAGAATCAGTCAAGTTGATCAACTTGGAGCAGAATTCCCTATCATTTAGGGTGTAATTTGAAAACCACTAACATCAAATTCCTTTAATATAGTATTAATAATTGATGACATTTTTGGCTGGCACAGTGGCTCAAGCCTGTAATCCCAAGACTTTGGGAGGCCGAGGGAGGTAAATCACTTGAGCCCAGGAATTTAAGACCAGTCTGGCCAACATGGCGAAACCCTGTCTCTACAAAAAATTACAAAAATGAGAGAGGCTTGGTGGTACACACCAGTAATCCCAGCTACTCGGGAGGCTGAGGCAGGAGAATTGCTTGAATCCAGGAAGCAGAGGTGGCAGTGACAGTGAGCCAAGATTGCACCACTGCACTCCAGCCCGGATGACAGAACAAGACTCTGTCTCAAATAATAATAATAATGATGACATTTTATTTTATTTTATTCTTTTAGTAGAAGAGGATTCCGTTTCTTTTTCTCTGTGTGTGTATAAATGAAATATATAGATATTATATTTATATATTTATGTAAGGGGGGAAACGTGGAAGAAAAATTTTCTGAATGAAATAATGTTGTATGAAGTCCTCAAAGAAACAGGCCATAGCTAAAACCACTGAATTTATGAGAGGGGAAACAAATTCTAAGCCACTTTCAGCAGAGACAGAAATAACAGCATGAAGTAAATTTTCTACAGGAATCAATACTTGGGTCTTTTCCCTTTGTGAGACTATGTTTGTCATAGCAGACGAAAGAATGGAAATTTGTCTGCATAATATATGATGTTTTTCTTTTTTTAACTATGTACACTAATTATGAAGATGGAGGAGTCCTTTGACAGATCTTTTAATAAAGACAGTTTAGCAACACTTGAGCTATTCTGTATGCTTGTTAGAAATATTAACACATTTAAATCAAGATCCTAATATAGATTTTGCTGCTGTGTGATCACTTTTTTATTATATTAGTTTTATCTAGGTTAACAGATAACAGGGTAGTATTGAGAGAAGAGAGACAGACCCTTTCATATTGTTTTCTACTCAGAAAAGGAAAGAGAAGCAAAACTAAAGGCAGGTAGCCCAGCACTTAGGAACCAGACCCGAAACAAAGGAACCAGACCCTAAACCAGGCCTGGGCCTGCCTGACCTAAGCAAGGCAGTTAAAATTCGACCCCTTACCTAGCAACTGATGTTATCTATAGATTACAGAAAGGCATTGTAAAACTTCCCGGTGTGTTCTGTTTCACTCTGACCACCCGTGCATGCAGCGCCTGTCACGTACCCTCTGCTTGCTCAATCGATCACGACCCTCTCACACGGACCCTTTTAGAGTTGTGAGCCCTTAAAAAGGACAGGAATTGCTCACTCCGGGAGCTCCGCTCTTGAAACAGGAGTCCTGCTGAGGCTCCCGGCCGAATAAACCTCTTCCTTCTTTAACTTGGTGTCTGGGGAGTTTTGTCCGCAGCTTGTCCTGCTACAGTATACTCTACAGTATCACCATGGTATTACAAATTATTTCTTCTAAGAAAATAATTATAGAAATCATTTGGGAACAGACTAGCTTTTTAATAAACTAACTTGAGGAAATCTCAAGGTATTGGCAAGTCAGGAATTGTCCAAGTCAGGAAGTTATAACTTTAATGTTTTTAAAGAAGGACAAACTAAAGAAACCCCGCCCCCACCCAAGCGTCTATGCAGCGGGGGTTGGGGGGGAGGGCAAGAGAGAGGGTGATAAGGAGAGAGATTTAGAGAGAGGGAGAGAGATGAGAGCAAGCGAGTGAGCTGACTCACTTGAAGAAGGCTGCTCAGGATGGACAGTGGCTTGGAACTAAGGAATGTGAGTTCAAATGCTGTTTCTGCTGTAAACCAGCGAGAAATGACAACATCCTATCACTCTGGGTTTCAGCATCCTCATCAAGAAAAAGAGATCGTTAATCTTTAAAGCTTCCTCCTCATTTAGAGTCTACTTTTGTAAGACTGTATAAAATTAAGACGTAAGGTTTTTTTACTTTGGTCTCTGTGTGAGGAAAGAGATAATAATTTATTATTTGATTAATTACCTTTTTGGGCTTGCTAGTTTTGGGAATTCTTTTGTCAAGATTGCAAAAATTCAAGACTAGTGAAGATTTCTGTGTCCTTAATACCTAAAGTGGCAGAAGCTCATGAAATTTAATAAGATACTGGTGACTCTGTGGTAGAGAACTGAAATCATTTTTTGTTGACCAGAGCATGAATTTTTCAGACTAGTGAAGATTAAAAAGTATGTTTATTAACTTTTAAGTTATTTCTAGGGAATTTTAAATGTCATATTGGCACCATCTATAGCTATTTAAGGTGAAGTACACCTATGATTTTTTCATATTCTGATAATCTATCGCTCTCTTTTATTTAAGCTAAGTAATATCAATTTCAGTTAATCAGCAATATACTCAACTGTTCATTTGAGTCAGTCACAGCTAGCATTTGTCTGCTTGGGCTACAAACCATTCAGGAAGATATTATTCTTTTTATCAATTTATATTCTAGACACATAGTATCTATGCTTTTAGTTTATTTAGAATTTCTACAACTTCTATAAATATTTAAGCTTCATTTTTAATGATGAGTAGTCAAAGCTCCACCAAGGATATTTTAAGAGTTTTGTATGAGGAATTGTTTTGTTCTTAGTAAAGTTTTGAATTTTTCAATGCTCAAATATTACATGGACATCATGAGGCACAAAATAAACAAAAAATCAGTTTAAAATAGTGACCTTATTAATGTATAGGAAAAGATATATTGTTTAATCTTTGTTTTGTGATATTATGTTTCTCAGTAATCCAATTTTTCCAGGTATAATTATTGAATTAATTTGAATGCATATTTTGAATCAAACATTCAAATTTGAATCAAAACATTTTGATGAAAGTGGAGAATGCTGAGTACCATGGCATTCACCTGTGGTCCCAGCTATTCGAGAGGCCGAGGCTGGAGGAACCCTTGAGCCCAGGACTTCGAGGCAGCCTGGGGAACATAGTGAGACCTCGTCTCTAAAAGTGAATAATGACAACCTGCTGTAAACTGAATTTGGGGAAACGAATGGACAACTCTCAAAAACAAAAGCAAAGTCTCTGGACCCATTCTTCTTGCTCTTTTATTTACTAACCCTTTCTTTTATTATTTTACCTGGTTTAAATAGTTACTTTGGAAGAAAAGCAATGAATCACATAATAGCTTTATAAATATTTGTTTCTCTGATACTGCTTTAGGCTCTGTTGGCTAGTAAACCCTCAAATGTTTTGGGTTTTATTTCTCCTAAATAGACATTTCAGTATTCATGAACTGTGAGAAACTCACATCCATGTAAATGGCTTAAAATTTTTTTGGATGCTTCCAAAATAAGAAAATATATAGAAAGGCTTTTCATTGATTTCTATAGTAATTATATTATGCTAAATACGTTGAGCCAGTCAGAAGAAGCCTGGCAACTGAGGCATTCTGATTAATTACATTTTTCTGTTTAACTGAATTTGTGTCTCCAACTCTTTCTGGTTCCTACTCTCACAAAAAATAAAATACAATAATTAATTTTTAGTAAGCACTCTATATTAGATGTTGAAGTAGGGATAGATATTTAGACTAAATATATACTAATTCTCAGATGTGTTCCATTTATTTGTATAAATTCATGATCCTAAAATATGAGCTTATTTTATTAGGCTCTGCTTGTCTTTTCTCGAAGTAACACGTTCACTATTATCATTGTTAAAATTTTAAATTAAGTCTTACAGATACTTTCATCAATAAATAAAAGTGATTTACAAGTATGCTATCAATTGTTTTGCATTCATAATGCGGATTTTTAAAACGTAAAAGATTCTTGAAAGTGTGCATTTATTTCAATACAATGTTCTATAATTTTATTTGAACTAACTTATCAAGTGGTCTCTTTAAAATGTGAAACCAACTTTAAAGCTTTAAAATAATAAATCTTGGAAAATTTACTTATAGGCCTAGTTATAGTAAGTCCTAAGTTCTTTTGAAATTATTACAAATGATAAATTTCAGTATTTTTAAAAAATAAGGCCTTACTATTCTGTTCTTAGTAATCTATTTATATGGAATCATGTACGTAATATTCCAGTTCTTTTGAATGCTGATGGCAAACAAGCCAGTAAATTGTCTTTTAAAATACAGCGTCTCTACTCACATGAGAGATTTCCAGCATTCTTCTAAAAGGCACAATTATATTAGCTGAAGTTCACGTAGGTTTCTGTGGAGGTGGGAAGGAAGACTGGAAGTGAGTTTGACAGGCTTGGGTTTGCAAAGGTCTAGATCAATGCTTTTCGGAACTAGGTAAAGGCTGTCCCCCAGGAGGCAGGTTAAGCGCATCAGGATGCGAACTCTCTTTCCTTTCCTCTACTCTGCTCTCTGTCATCACACATTTATCTACATTTTTTCTTTCTGTACACTCATTTATTGACCAGTAATATATTTTGCTGGAGGATACGGTATTTTGTGGAAATGGATATCAGGTTCAGACCAACTGGCAGTATCCTCTGAGAATCTCCTAGATGGAGATTCCTTATTAGATTATCCTCATTTAGTGCTATTTTTATATATTTGTATTGCACCAGGAAAAATGAGAAAGATAATTCAATAAAAAATTTTTATTGAGTCATCCAGTGGAGAATTGGATGCCAAACACTTGTTTTAAATGATAAAACTAACTTTAAAACATTATCATTAAAAAAAGTACTTATATCTTCATTATAGTAACTATTTGTTTGTGCTTAATCCCTCCAAAATTTATTCATATATTCCTCTGAATTGGCATTATTATTGTTATCTTGTATATGCCATTCTGTTACAATCTTTTGATGAATTACATTTCCAATTAATTAATTAAGACTTTCTGCATTATCAATTTTTTTCACAGTCTACAAAAGCTGGTACTAGCTGATCAATTATTGCATTTAAAATCCTAAGCTAACCTTATTCCATATATTTTCTCATTTGTACAACATAGGTGAGTGATGATGATTATTATACCATTGACTGAGGATTGCAACAAGTAAGTAATTCATCTGATATCACATAGGTAGCAAGTGATGGGTTGAGGATTTATAAGCACATAGTTTAACCGAAGAACTTAGCCTTTAATCAATATGCTGTGCCACTTCTCACAAAAAAAAAAAAAAAAAAAAAAGCATGCTAAAGTAATAAGGACTGGATAATGTGAAGAAATACAGTTTTGCAGAATGTATGTTAGAGATTAAATCAATTTTTTTAACCTGATTACTCTCTGTGATTCTCCCTCCACCCCACTTCAAACTAAGAAATTGCTTTGGGGATGTGGTTCAGTATTCCAGAGCTCTTAGAAGAAATATTCTCGTCTCTGGGTTTGAGAAAACACTAGATAAAAGTAAACCAGATTTAGCTCTATATAAGGCCAGGAATCCAGGACAGATATAGGGAATATTTGTGGGTGAATCTTCAAAACACGCTTAAGTCCATGAAGCTAAATAAATCTACCATACGGTAAGCCAGATTTATAAAAGAAACTAGTGAAAACTATGGCTGTTAGATATGAAGATAGGAAGGAATTTTATTTTAATATCAAAAATAACCTATAAGACAAAACAGAAAATTATTTCAAAATACATCTTTGGAAGAATTCTTTGGCCCTTAGATAAAGACAGCTTTCATTTTGAAAGAAATTATTTCCCTAGTCAAAAATGTTTTTATTTCTTCCTAGAGCCTTTTTCTCCCAAACTTTTAAACAGAGAGGAAGCTCAGGTTATAGTATATGGTAATAAATACATCAAACTAGGGTTATCTAACAAAATAGGTAAATAAAATAGGATTTATCACCTGGGAGTTTAACAAACAGAAAGCAGCCTTAGTTTAAAGAAACAGAAACAAAACTTAGAAAGGGTTCTGAGTACCAATGTTTTGACTACGTTGACTGAAATGGTAGTCTACCTCACCCGAGCAGAAATCTATAATTAGAGGTGTCTGAGATTGTATGAAGATCCTAAAACAGTTGCTTTAGAGTGATTGAATCCACAGTCTGAAATGAGAATATGTGTATTTTTTAAGCAATTTCCATAAGTGAAATTGTGTACAATAAAGCCTTCCCCTTGTGTTTGGGCCCTATAGATGGTTGGTTAATCAAAAGCTTTTTTAAAGTCAGGATTACCTTAACATTTTGTAACTTAAATCATTCACATATGTATGCATTAGCCAACCCTTAGTTGTAAGCTGAGGCCCTTTTCTGTGAGCGTATGTCCACTCTTTGGAGTTCTGCCTCTTCTTTCTTGAATAAGCATACCTATAATGCATCTTTAAACATTTCTAGTTTCAGTGTCTCTAATGTGTAGAAAAATCTTCCAGGTACTTGTGAAGCTGAGTGCAGAATCATGATATATATTCATGAATCCCTCATCTCCTATTATTTTTATAATAGTTCTACTCTCAATTCAATGGCTTCTTTTTTTTGTCTTAGACTTTATGAAGCCTTTCCAAAGCATTTACCTTAATTTGCATGTGAGTATGAAATGTGAGTATGAAAGAAACAATGACTTTCTTTCATACTCACATTTTTCAATTAATGAAAAATTTATCAAATTATATAATTATAAAGATAATTACACAGTAGGATATAGATTAAAGCTAAAATAACATTGGCCTAGAGAAGAAAGAATTTTTATCTTTCTGACAGAAAAATCTGGAAAGAGATGTGTATTATATAATATATTTCTTTTCTTTCTTTCTTTTTTTTTTTTTTTTGAGACAGAGTTTCACTCTTGTTGCCCAGGGTGGAGTGCAATGGCGTGATTTCAGCTCACTGCAACCTCCATCTCCCGGGTTCAAGAGATTCTCCTGCCTCAGCCTTCTGAGTAGCTGAGATTACAGGCACTTGCCATCACGCCTGGCTAATATTTTTCTATTTGAGTAGAGATGGGGTTTCACCATGTTGGTCAGGCTGGTCTTGAACTCTTGACTTCAGGTGATCCGCTCACCTCGGTCTCCCAAAGTGATGACATTACAGGTATGAGCTACGGCGACTGGCCCTGGTTAGATATTTTTAAGTCTGATATTTTTAATGATAGTTCAACAATAATTAGGGGTAGAACCTACAGCTAACTAGTTGCTCTAGTCATCCAACTAATGTTACAAAATGACTGCTGCCACTCCTGCCACTACATTCATATACCAGTCAGCAGCAAAAGGGGAAAGAGGGAGGAAGAATAGGCTTTTTCACTTTAATGGTATGATCCATAATTTACACACTTCACCTCAGAACACTTAGTCACACTGTCATACCTATCTGCAAAGGAAGCTTGGAAATGTAGCCTGTAGCTAGATGACCATGTGCTCACTAACATGTTTATTGTATATAAGCAGGGGAGAATAGATATTGAGGAACATTGAGCAGTCTCTGATTTATTCAGATCTATTCTTTTGAAACCAGGCAAATGCTTTAGTAGGTTTTGTTCTGAACTTCTCTGGTTATGCCTCTCTACATGTGGTGGGGATCCCACAGAGCCAAGGGGTCTTGCCTAACCAGAATCCATGCCCTCCTTTTAACCTGGCTACTCAAAAGTCTAAAACTCCCTGTCTGAACAGCCTTGGACCTGTATCCAGTGCCTCTTGGGTCCTCTGGATGGTGAACTACATGTACTTCAGGAGTATGAGTAGAGGTTGGGTGAGCAGGATGGGAATTCTCACACATATGTTTGAGGTCCCTTATAGTATCCACAGAGCTGAAGGTGGGAAGAGAATAGAAGAATATATGAGCCATATTTCCCGGCATTGGAAACTTCTAATGGAGAATTCAGAAGAGCTTGAAATGTATAAAATTGAATTTGGCCTTTCAGCTCATTATGTAGGTGTATTTGCCAAAGTAGGAAGATGGTATCATTTATCTGCGTCTATATAACAAATCACACCAAAACTTTATGGTTTAAGACAACAATCATTTTACTGTCCCTGTGGAAACTGTTCCTGAAGTTGTAGGCTGAGGCTGGAGGATGCAAGAAGGCTTAATTCATGTGTTTGGAACTTTGATGCTGTCTGCCAATTATGGTGCCTTTGGTCATCTCTACATTCCCTCTGTTTCCATGTGTTTTCTTCTCATCAAAGAGTTCATTATGGGTTTCTTCGCATGGCAGTTGTCTTCTATGATGGGTAAAAATAGGAAGTTGCAGGCCTTAAAGCCTAGTCACAAAAATCACACTTCTACCATATTCTAGTACTCAAAGTAAGTAATAGAATCAGCCCAGGTAAAAAAAGAGGGCAAATAAGTTTAAGCACTTAATGGAGTGGCAAAGTTACATTGCAAAAAGCCATGCAAGATGGGAAGGATGGCCATTTGAGAAACAATCTATGACAAACATTTTCCATTTAATAGCTTGATATTATGCCTCCATTTGTATTCTTGTCTCAGGCCCTGCAAATATTAAACATGTGTCTGTTTTTGTTCATCCATTATCCACTTATTCCTGCACATAAATTCCCTTTTCCATACATAAAACACTCTATCCCTAATGAAGACATCCACCAAATCCCATCCACTTCCTTCGTTCAAGTCCAAAGTCTCTGGGTGATGTTCAGTCCTTTCCAACTACTGTAAAGGTGATGATTAATTGTGTTCTGTTGAACTATAAACTAAAAGGCCAGTTATACTTATTCCCTTGCGTGTATTATACAATGGTGGATTAGAGTAGGTTCACTTTTCTAGGCATTGAGAAGGATAGAAATTGTTTCTTTTCAAGAAATCTGCTATTACAGTGAATGAAATAAGGGGTACACACTGTCATTATAATATTGTTTCTCAAACTATTCAGTATAATAGAAATTTCCATACAGAACAGGGAAGAGTGGAAAACACATGGAGATTGGGAAGGCAAACTCTCAGGGCAATTAAGTAAATTTCTTGGTCAGTCTAGCTGGACGTTAAGGTTTTGTTCCCTGGGAGAATGGCCCTGTTTATTGTTCTCCATGGCCCTGAGCCTTATATCTTATTAATTATTTTTTTAGGAAGTGAGTGATGAATCATGTGCTTTTTGTTTGTTGTCAAACAGACTTTGTGGTCTCCTTGTTGCTGGTGCAAGGGATTTGGGGTTTCAGGGATTGCTGTAAGGTTCAAAAAGTCATGGGAATTTCATTGCTAAAAAGACTACAAGGTCATTTTGCCATCACTCAATTTCCTAAAAATTCTAGTGGTCTCTGATCTTTTTGTTTCTGGTTATTGCCATGTAGTGGTAACCACAGCCAAAGATCTAGACATGGCTTATAAGCTTGGAAAGTCTAGATTTTTATTAACTGGCCTTTGTGCTCTGTCTGTCCTTCCTGCTTCAACATAAGGGTGGTAAATTTGGGACCAACTGTCAGAAGAGTCATGGGTGGGGTGGCAATAGGCTTAATCTGGTCTTTGCTGCTGAAGCATTCAGCATACTTTGGGCGTTAGTCATTGTGCTTTATAGAGGAAGTGAGAGTGTAGGCTAATCTGGTGAGTTAGTTGACTGAAGCTTGGCTATGAAATTTCCTTTTACAGAATAAACTGAAAGTAATATAAATGGGTTTCAGACTCTAACTTCCTATTCTTCTTTATTATTTGGTGAAACTATTATCCTGGAGTAGCTGAGACAAATATATCTGTTATGACTAGTTCCAGATATATGTAGTTTTCTTTCTCAAGCATCTACTTCTCACTTTTGTCTTATTTCACTCTGCATTTAGTAAATTAAAGTTCAGATTTTAGATTCAGGGTTTTAAACAATTGTAATAATGACAAATTTTTTTTGTACCTCCAATGCCTTTCCATTGATGCCTCAAAACAGTTTCTATTTGTGTTACAATTCTGCTCTATGTCCATTTTATTATTTAACGTCTCTTTTGCTTTCAAGGCTCTTTCCCTTGCATGACTTTTCTAAATCAGCACTGGTCAAGAGATATATAACGTAATCCACATATAGAATTAGTAAGTGTTCTAGTACTTTATTAGAAAGCATAAAAAGAAACAGAGGAAATTAATTTTAATATATCTTTTAAAACTCAACACCAAAATTTATTATTTCATGTAACCAATATAATATTATTGAGATATTTTGTTCAAAATCTGGTGTATATCTTATCCTCAAAACACAGGAAGATTTGGATTAGCAATATTTCAACGGCTCAATATATATACAGTGTAGCTCTTGATCTTTGCACTAACTTGGGATGTAACTAGGAAATATTCATTATCAAATGCTCTTTCCTAGGCATTGTGAAGGATAGCAGTTGTTCTTTTAAAGAAATCTGCTATTTAGTGAATGAAATAGAGGGTACACTCCAATATAAATATAATATTGTTTCTCAAACCATACTGTTCTGGAAGACACAAATTTGGGTCATTTTTGTTAGAAATACATAAGTCTCCTTCAATTTTTTCTTTTTCTAAACAGGGAGGCAATATAGGGTAATTATGGTTTTTTCATTTGGAAAAATAACAGTAGATTCATTGAAAAGTCCACCCAGATATTATAGGTACAACTTTCCATCATTTGCGGAGAGTTTTGCTATCCTGAGAGGGGCAGTCCAAGCCAGGTCAGTCTTCTGCTATGTATATCTCTGATGTGAAATTTTGTTAGGAAAGGCTAAACGTTAGTCTTAAAAAAAAAAGTCCTCTCATCTATAATGAACCGAAGTTCAATACTACCCTTGGTTTACTTCCTTGCAGTAAAGCATTTACATCTCTGGGGCTATAATCAGGAAGTCAATAGTCCAAGTCCCTACTTCAAAAAGTATTTCATACTTATATGAGGGTAAGCAAAATGTCTGCCTCCTGGAATTCATCAAGTCCTCCAGTTTTGGGAGCTATCTTTTATTCTAACATTTAAATAAAATGGCTCAAATTTCTTTTTATAAAATAGCACTACCTTGCTTCAATCAACTTCATTCTTTTGAGGGCTAACTTTCCCTAAAATATTTGAAAAAAAATCAAGGTTGCTTGAAGTTTGCTTCTTTACTGTCATCTCCAGGACCCATTATCATATCTCCTGCTGAACGTCAGGCTTCTGTTTACTTTGTGGCTGGTCCCCCCAACTTTAGAACTTTGCTTCTCTTTCTCCATTCCCCAAGGTACCATTAATATTAATGACTGAAATTCTGGGCCAAACAGATTTCTGTTGAAGACTTGCAATAAATAGAATTTCCTTACATTGAGAAAACAATTCTCTGCCCTTCCTAAAACCATGTTCTTGAGGGTCCTATCTCTCTAGACCAGAGTTGTCTAACAAAACTTTCTGCACTGTTCAATACAGTAGCCACCGGACACATGTGGCTATTGAGCACTTGAAATGTGGTTAGTGAGGCTGAGAAACTAAATGTTAAATTTTATTTAAACGTAAACTTATTCACGTGACTAGTGGCTATCATGTTGCACAACAAAGGTCTGTTCAACTTACTGTGAAGATTGATTCCCTTTCTTTTTCCAAGGTTCTCACCCCATTTGCCAATTACCATTTTGTAGTTATTAGTAAATAATTACAAAATTCCTGTTACTCTATTTCACAGGAGAGATTTCACTCAATTTCCCACACTTGGATTTATCTATCTAGATTATCGTGGGAGCCCCCATTATCTTGTACAATAAAAAAGTCTCTTGTGGCCCATCAAGATAATTTCCTAGAAACAAAGAACCATTTATCTTGGTAAATGCTTACACCAAGGATGATTTAAGTAGTTGCAAACTATATTATGTTTTCAAAATCAATATTTTCATTAGGTTACACCTTTCCTTCAGCAAAATATTTTCTGTAGCTGGAAAAGAAAGTTGTCCATAAATTCTTTCCATAGGTCATGTTCTGGAAAAGATAAAAACATATTATCTAATATCTTCTGGACACTTATTTCAGGCTACTCAATCCGCATGACATGCAGACATAGTATGAGAAACTGTTTCAGGCAGAGCTCTCCAAAACTGGAGGAAATCTCTTAAAAATTTGCATAATTGGGGAATGAGAATGAACAGCTGTCTCTCAAGCATGAGGAAATGGGTGTGGTGAGAATATCAACATTATTCTCTATCCTGAGGCTTCAGTCTCTGATTTATAGTTCGCTCATTGCCAAGGTTTTGTCCCTTTGAGAATGGTATGCTCCTGTTTCCATTAAAATAATATTTCCTCCCATTCCTGCTCCTTACGATGGGATTCAGAAAACAGTAAGTTGACCCTGTATCAACTCCCCTTTAAAGTCATATACTGCCTGTGCTTGGCATGACACTCCACCTAGAAATTTGCCTGTTTCCCAAGCCTCTCTATAAAAGGGAAGAGAGCTCTATAGTCAACTAAGCATATTTGCTCATGGGATCTAGAAAGCCCCATTCCTCTTGAAATTTTCTGCAATCTCACTTGTTGCCAGAACGTTTCCAGAAAAGCCTTACTTTCCATTTCATTGAGGATGGCTTTTTGGTGTGCTTAGTGCTTACAAAGTGCCCGTTCTCACAATCCTAGCTAAGGGGTGGCATTTTCATTTCATGGAATCATGGGTCACGACCCTGGAAATAACTACCACCCTGAGCTTCGCAAGGCCTCTATGATAGCATTGCACTCCAATTCTTAGACAATCGTTAGAATTGCTTAGTTTCAGCTAGCATTGATCTCTACAACCATATGCCTTTCCATGATTTGCTTCATATAGACAGAATGCAGTTTTTGACAAACTGGGTCAAATATATCCTATTTATGTTCATCTGTTCCAAATTGGTAGTAGAATGGTGATATTTATGGTCACTGGCCTACAGTCCTCAAACTAGAAGGAAAAATACTACCTGCTCCTACTCCCTCAAGCCTTGAATAATAAAATCCTGAAACCAAATTTTGCTGACAACAACTTCTACTACCCAGGTCTGAGCTGGTACTTCCTATACTAGTTTTGTTTCATTGAAGGTTTTCTATTGTTTTCCAATTCTACCTTTCTTCCTCCTTATGAATTATTCATATAATTGAGAGATCCTATTTACTCTGAGATATCACAAATAACATTTTTACTATAAATAAATGTACTATTTATTTTTTCCAATTAAACCCAGTTTATTCTGGTTTAATAAGTACTGCTTTTTGAAATAACATCCCTAACTTAAACTGATTAATGTACTTTTGCCATAAAAATTTATTGAGCGTATAGTATGTGATAATATAGTTCTAGATGCTGGCCATATAGCAATGGGAAAAACCCACACAAATCCCTGCTCTCATGGAGTTTATGTTCTAGTTAACTAAGACAGAAAATAAACAAACACATAAAATATGTAGTATGTCAGATGTTACAAGTTCAGTAAGAAAAGTAAAGCATGACAAGGGGGATACTGGAGAGAACTGGTGGGGATAGTTACTATTTTAAATTAGCTAGGCAGGGAGAAACTCACTCATAGGTTAACATTTAACCATAGACTTAAAGGAGACAAGGGAGTGAGCTATGTAGGGATCTAGGGAAGAGTTCTGCAGAAAGAAGGAAATAGCAACTGCAAAGCCCTGACATGTACAAGAAATAGCAAGATGGTCAGTGTATCTGGAACCAAGCTAAGGGGGAGAGTCATAGAAGCTGAAGTCAGTGAGGGTATGGAGCACGAGACTACATTGTCTTGTAGATACATGTGCTTTGCCTTTAATTCTGAATGAGACCAGACATCATAGGTAAGTTTGGGACAGAAGAACGATTCATATAAACAAATATTTTTTTCTTTCTTCTTTGTGAAGCATGCTTAAAAATTAAACATCAGAATTATGACCACTCTACAAATTTGTCAAGACCAGCACCTGTGTAGTATGCATATGTGTACATGGAGCAAACAGCCATATAGTCAAGGAATTTCCTAACTTCCTTATATCCATAAATTGCCATGGATATTTATGGATGTTATGTTTGGGATACAATTTGCAAAATTTCAGATGAGTCACCAGTTCCAGGCAAGGAAATGGAAATATGGTGGAATCGTCACTGAAAGATCTTACAAGCCCACATAAATCAGCAGAAAAGAAGCAGACACACTTAAATCTTGACATACTAGGAAACATCCTTGGGGAAAAATAGTTTAAACCACATTTAGAGGATGATGAACCTGGGGAAAAAAATATCCAAATACGTAAGAATGACCTCTGTGCTTTCAACCATTTTTCAGATGTGAGTGTTAATGGTATATAATTAACTACAATTAATTGAGCTGAAGTTTGGCCACACATCCTGTTTCTGTTACCACACCCAGTACAACCTCCACACATCTGTGGGCCATCATTATGATCACCCTTTTCCAGGAATATTAAGCAATTTGTTAGAGACCGGACATCTGGAAATAAACCTATGTTAGCTTGAGCATGGCCTTTTAATTCTATAAACCATACTTGTCTTTCTCCAGAAATAATGATGCTAGTCTAATTCCTGTATCTTTTGAAGGAAAACAACATGGGAATAGCAACTTCAAGTTTCAAACACAACACTAAATTCACTGTGAATTTGTAGTGAATAAGGACTACTTTTTAGGATACATTATTCTAGAGTACCAATATTAAATTTTAACACATACTTACAATAAAATAAAAGAGACATAACACTCATTCTAGCTTTCAGCTCTTTACAAAGAAAGCAGTGAAGCTTTAAATCTTTTAGAAATGAAATTTAAATATACATAATATGTGTTTATTGAATTAATTTAACTATAATCCTACACTGCCTAAAATCACTCATTATTTTGATGTATTTTCTTTTTGTTCAATCTTTTTTGACTTTTGTTTTTGACAATATTGAAAACATCATATTTATAATTTATATATGCACATAATTTTACTTTGCCATTTTACTTAACATGATGTCAAAGCATTCTCCTTGTTGTTTTATAAACTCATGAAAATATTATTTTAGTTTGACATTTCTAAAATATGATATGATCATAAACTTCACTAAAATTCTTTACTATCGCCCCATCTCAAGTATAAAGTTCCAAAATCTTTAGTGAAGAATATTAGGCTGGTTATGATCTGCCCCTTTCCGACTCTGTAGTTTTTGCCTTTTCTCTAATTTCCCAGTCACACTTTTACCACTAGCAATTAGGAATGCCTTTTTGTTTTTGAGTCAATGACATTTTCTCATTTTTGGCATAATTTCACTATTATTTATGATTTTACTGTTATTACTTGGTATAACAATTCCTACTTATTTTTAAATACTGAAGTTTAAAATCTGCTTTTCTGGGCAGCCATTTTTGACACCCTTCACCCAAACCTCACCAGTTGCTCATTTGGTTCTCCCTCCTCTGAGCCCCGCACCACCACCAAATTATAAGAAAAACTGGTTTCCTCCTCTAGATCAGGAGCTATGTAAGGGCAGAAGTCTTCTCTTTTTCATATTTATATGAATGGTTCTTAGCATAGCTCCTGGCACATAAGGGGAATTAACTTAATATATATCAAATGAATTACTAAGTGACCATAAATTAATTCTCTTCTTTTCTCTGTCTTCCATTACCGAGGACTTGTCTTTCCCAGTATAAAGACCTTGCCTTCCAAATTCTAAACTGTCCTTATCCACTGCCAATAGTATCCAAGTTAATATGTTTATTGATTCATTCACTTTGGTCACTTTGGGTCTTAGAACTTAGAGTTCCTTGTCTGTACTTTGGAGGGTAAATTGTGCTAATGAAGCTATGAAAAAATATCCGCTAAAATAAAATTGAAATTTAAAAAGGACAAAAAGCTATTGAGAATAACTCTCAATCTACAAATTAAGTACTGGTATTGAATTTCACATCTGACAAATATTCAAACCTGAATGATGGTATCCATTTCTAATGTGACTACAGTTATAAACTGGGTGGCAGATATACAGGTTCCCCATGTTTGTTTCTATATTATAAACTGACGTTTGCTGGAGTTACCTCTTAGGAACACAGTAATTATCTTACTATGAAACATCCTCTTCATTGTAACTTTTCTCTTTGTGGTACTGAATCAGGAGAGGATAGACTTTATATGGATGTGTATTTCGTTTCAGATTCATGAACTTGGGCATGTTATTTAGCCTAAGATTCAACTCCATCATCTGTAAAAGGGATAGATTAATAAAGTCTAACTCATGAGACTTTGGGGATTAAATATGTAATTTCATTAAAAAACTCTGTATAGTATCAGGCTTATAGTGATATGTATTTTGTGACTTTGGGTCTAGATGCCTGAGCAGCCGTTTGAGTGTCATCTTTACCTGTTATGCTCCTCCTTGTCATGTAAAGGAATCTATTCTCTTTTTTGTTCTAATTTTCTTCTAATCGCTATTCTCCAAAATGCATAAACTGGGCTAATTCAGCAATCTGTTTCATGATTCAAACTAAAAATTTTCTCTTTCCCTCAAGTCGAGAGGTCTGCATATTCTTAAAATGATGGCCAACTCCATTAGTCTGTATTGGAGGTTAGAGAGGGGTTTTGCTTATTCTTGAACAGTTAAGTACTCAGTTACCTATCCACACATAAATTGTGTGGGATTGCTACTTACATACTCAGCAACACTATCACCTGACATTTGAATACTGCCAATTAACCTATACTTTTTCATGAAATTCAATCTCCTTTTGTAACACAGACTATATGGTTGAAAACATTTCAGAATAATTCTTTACATTTGAATTCTTCCATGTCTTTTGATTTTCATTGAAGTAGTCTTAAATTTACTGAAAAAAAAGTATTTTATAAGATATTTTCACACTTATAATGTGTAAATTACTGTATTAATGTTCCTAGAATGAATATTAATTAATGTTCCTAGAAAAAATGCAAACATAAATAAATAATGATTTTTTTCCTCCTCAAATTTCTTACCGCCTAATGTGGAAAAAACACACGTGAACATATAACTATAATTTCATTTTAATCTAAGATTTCTAAATAAAAAGATAACCAATAAGAATAGAATTTTATTTCAAGTTTTACATTTTAAAGGTCAGAATGATAAAACACTTTATTTTGAAATGTAAATAGCTTCAAATTATCAGGTTGTAGAAGGGTATGGTGAGCTACTATTTCTAAGAATTATTGGGATATTTTTTGCAATTCTATTATATTTATAGAGTTGAATTTTGTGAAGTCTTATTTTTTTGAAAGTTGGTTTATCTGGGTGGCAGAACATGCTAGTATTGTGGCTAATTTACAGCCTCCTGCAGCTTTTAATTGTAAATCTGTTTGATACACTGGTTTTGTAGAATAGTTTATAGATTTGGTTTTATAAACAGTCATTTTCACTCTCTCTTTCCATTTTAAAATTACCATGTGGAAACTCCTTCAAGTTTAAGAAATAGATTATTGTAAAACTTAGAGTTGGATTTAAATTGGCCTTTTTTTAAAAAAATAAAGTAAACCAATCTCTTCACATGGTATGTTATTATTACCTTCACTGTGATTATGTTTCCTGGCCAAAGAGACACAGAGATTATTTTGAGAACGTATCTCCTAAATATACAAAAATACCACACTTAAAATTCCTAATCAAATACACCAACATTTTGGATGCCAGAAAATACCTATGTCCAGTGAGAATCCTCTAGTCTCCTTGCCCACTCACTTGGCCAGAAGAGCAAGGGCTGTGCAGTAGCAGGAAAGATGGAATTTCTAGACTGAGAATTGGATGCCAGGAGGAGAGATGAGATGGTCATTGGCATATTGGGGAATGTAGGGCTGGTTAATCAGGGGCACATGAGAAAGTTCCTATCCTCTCTCCTGACCTCCTTTAGTGTTTCTCTTCCTCTACTCCACTGAAGACATAAGAACTCTGCTCCTGGAACAAATTAAAACTCCTTCCCCTCTCTCAGTACCACGGAAGAAACAATGGTGCCAAAATGAGAACAGGGAGAAAATGAAGAAGAAGCATTAGAATTGTGAACATTGGTAAAGGTTCATTTTGAGAAATCTATAATAAAAGGTATTATTGAGAGTCACTGAAAACTAAATAGAGCCAGGCTCTGGCATTTGCCTAGACTTTCCCACCTGTTGTTCTCTTGCACAATTTTAGTCACATGAGCTTCTTTCTTCTCTGTGAGGACACCTAGAATCTGCATTTTTAGATTCCAGTAATAAGGTAAAATGTATTTGCTATACATGGATCTAATCAGATCTCTGCACTCCTTTTTTTATTCTTATTCCTCTCACAAGGACATACCTGAAATACGTTTCATAGTCCATGGCCGATTGTCAGAAGAGTATGGTTGAGCATGGTTTTGAAGCAATAAATTTGTCCCCTACTGATAGTATGCTATCTTTCATAAATCTCAGTGTCCTTATCAGCAAAAAGAGATGATGACAGTACACTGCCTCCTAAAGTCACTGTGAAAATAAAGTGTGGGTTGGGCACGGTGGCTCACACCTGTAATCCCAGCACTATGGGTGGGTGGATCACTTGAGGTCAGGAGTTTCAGACCAGCCTAACCAATATGGTGAAACCACGTCTCTACTAAATACAAAAAATTAGCCAGGCGTGGTGGCGCATGCCTGTAATCCCAACTACCTGGGAGGCTGAGGCAGGAGAATCGCTTTAACCTGGGAGGTGGAGATTGCAGTGAGTCGAGATTGCTCCACTGCACTCCAGCCTGGGCAACAAGAGTGAAAACTCTGTCTCTAAATAAATAAGTAAATAAATAAAGATAAAGTGTGGCAAGGTATGAGAAGAGCTGAACGCAGAGCCTAGCACAAGAGAAGCGCTTAATATATGTATTAATATATTGTTTTTATTGAGTCCCCTTCTTTTCTTTTTTCCATGTTTTTCCTTTCATCTTTCCCTTTCTTCACCACTATTGATGTTGCAATCACCACAGCTTTGTCAGTGGCAGTGCAAGGCACTGAAGTGAGAAGCTGTATATGGAATACGTGAGGCAGTTGGGTCTGTGACCATGAACTCCATTCACTGAGACCAGACTGCTTTGTGTATCTAAATAAACAGCCATTGGAAAAGGATTGATAAGATACACTTGCAACCATATTTTTCCATTGTTAGCTTCTGATCAACTTCCATTCCAAGTGGACAATTTACCAGAGTGGTTTGTAGTTATGAAGATGAGTGAATTCTTCAATTCATTTTCTTATATGAAACTCTCTGACTGTGGGTTGAATTTGCTTAAAGGAACTTACCTGAGCTTGACAACTAATCACATGTACATTTTTATTTTAAATATTTCATTAAGGACCTTACATGATGGAGTCTCCTATTTTAGGGTGCTTTAGAGCAGCTGTCTCTTTTGAGAAAGGAAAAGAAACATTTAAAATTAAAATTTTAAAATTTACATGAACTGATGAGTTATAACTCAGAATGAAATGCTAATTTGGAGAGAGCAAGAAGAATTAAATACACTGATAATTTTATTGTATAATTAATTCATCCTTTCTAATAAAATCAGCACAATATAGGAAAAGCTTAGAGAAATACAGAAAGACTTATTATTACAACATATCTGGTGTACATTTTACATATTGTTTTCTGGCCTTTGCACATATATTTTTAAAAAATATGATTGTGGTCAGGTGAGGTGGCTCATGCTTGTAATCTCAGCACTTTAGGAGGCCAAGGCAGGAGAATCACTTTAGTCTGGGAGGTCAAGGCTACAACGAGCCATGATCAAATCATTGCATACCAGCCTGGTGACACATTGAGACTGTATCTCAAAAAATAAAAAAATAAAAAAATGGATTGACTTTTTTTCTTAATTTTGCTCTTTTCATTTAATACTAATTTTTGCTTAAAAAACAATATTCTTAATGATTGCTTAATATTCCATTGCATGAATGTACAATAATTTTTCCACTTCTGCTAGTAGAGGCATTTATCTCCTTGTCAGTTGGACATTTACTTTGTTTCCAGTCTCATAGTATTATAAATAAAGTGATGCTGAACATCTTTAAACCTATATTTATCTTTGTATGGAGGAGTGCTTTAATGGAAAGAATAATGGTGCCAATGATTTTAAATGTAACTTTTATAGTATTCTTTAATTTTAATTTTTGAATTCAGCAGAAAAGCATGAGTTTTGAAATGAAGTGGAGAAGGATCTGCTTAAAAACAGGTGGCTGGTAAAATAGTTGTAACCTCAGCATAACTTTGAGAAAAATTGAACCAAAGGTTTAGCTAAGGAGGAAAAGCAAAGGAAAGATATGATATAGAAAGGACAGTATTATAATATGAAATAAGGAAAGGACCAAGAAGCTAGAATCAGCATGTCTGTAAGATCCTAAATTAGAATTTCAGAAGTAATAATGCTACAAACTTTTATAAAAAGAAAAGATGAGAAACTTTGTTTATGTATTAAGTTTTAAGAAATTATTTGACATCAGTTACATATATTTGCATGAGTGATACTGAATTTTAAAATGGATTAAGAAGAAAATTAAATTAAAATCCATCATTATATAGACGGTTATTGAAATAGTGAAACTGACAAAGATGGATTCATTTCACACACATCCATACAGCATCCACTCTACAGAAAATGATGTGACAGGTGTTCAAAGGAGTAGGAAAATGAAACTTCAGGGGCAAATGATGAGGTGGTAAATATAAATACTTTCACCAGAAAAATGAATTTATTTAAACTATATTTGAACATACTTTAGTTTTAGTCATGGCTATAAAGTAAAACATAAGAATGGGAAATCAAATATTGTCAGCCATCTCTTGTAATAATTAAAAAAGGAGAATAACCATGAGGTGGTGCTATTCAACAAGAAATCAGAAATTACAGCTTAAGCATTTTGATGTTTACATTGGCTTACTAATACTCTAGAAAGGCACACTGAAATTGTTAAATCTTCAGGAAACAAACACTGGGAATTTAAAGGGACAAATTACTAACTGCTCCATCTAACTCATTTCCTTAGGCCATTTGAATTTTTGGAAATATTGCAAATAAACGAATCTGTGGTTTTCTGGAATTGGAACAAGAGCAAGGCTCAAAGACACTGAGACAGAATGCTTCCTGCCTTGGATAAGCGCCTGCCGTGAGGCCATGGGCAGGTTGAAAGGCAGCACACAAGGAATAAGAGAACAAAGGCCCTTCTATGTTCTTGAGTTTACATTTGTCAGTTTCTCCAGAGGGCCAGACACCTCCATGTGCTTGGCAAAGAGTGGTTTTGGACTGAACCATACAGAATCTTTCCTGAGACAGGCATTGGTTGACTTACATTAATATAAAAGCAAGTGATTTCAAAAAAATATAAAATGGGGCAGCGACACTGAAAAAAGAATAGTTGCACTTTAGTAATTCACAGTACTTTTTTTTTTTTGAAAAAGCCATTTTGAAATAAGCACCCAATGTGTTGTATTTTTTTCAAAAACTGTAGCTTATAAATTAGATTAACTATATATTTCATAAGACTTATATAAGACTGAATACGGTCTAAACTAGTATTTAAATTCTACCCTTCCCCTCCTAGACAATTCTTATGGTTTCTTAAATATTACATGTGGCCTCCAGAATTAAACCAACTTACTTTACATTTGAAAATGGGGGTTAGGGAGAGAAGGCCCCATGATAAAGTTTCTCAACTCAGTAAAAAAGTTTACAATGTCAGTTGGAATTTTTCAAAACATTTGGGAAATATCCAACAGAAAGATAGAGGCCAAGAAAATAAATAAAGACTTACAGAGGTAAAAATAAATCAAAATAAGAAAAATGGAAGTGCTTTAGGTTCGCTGCATGTTTGGGTGAAGAATTCTGTGAAGGTTAGTGGCTGTTTTGAATTTAAGAGGGATATTACTATTTGGGTATATTGGGAAAACATAGTTTTCTCTGTAGCTGGCACATCTCTCTCCCCTCAACCCGTAAACCGTCAAACCTGTCTTGACTGCTCCGGACTGCTGGGTTTGTCTAGTGCTGGTAGAATCTCAATCTTTCTTACCTAGACCTCAGAAGGGAAGCACTTACAAGGTAAGGCTAAATCTGAAAAGTGGACAAGGGGATCAAGAAAGAGGAAAAATAAAAAATAGGGAGTTAGGATCAAAGACAGATTTTTGCCCCTCTCTGGTCCTTAATCAGGGAACAGAAAGCAGAACTTCCCAGAGACAGAGCAATTTCTGGATGCTGGCACTTTTTCAAGCCGCAGGCGCTATCGTGCCCTTTCCTTCACTGCTAACTGCCAGTGATCTACCATTTTCCCTTTCCTTTTTTTTTTTTTTTTTCTTCCAGCTTTTGTACTCTGATTTCCCAATTCAATATGCTGCAATAAGGTCGTCAGATGTCTCCAAATTATCCAGTTAAGTGGTAATTTTTTTCAGTCATCTTATTTGATATCTGGTTCAATCATTCATTGAAATTTGACTTCCTTTGGGTTCTATGAGAAGCTCTCTTCTGTCTCTCTTCCTGACTACCTGAATATTCTCTGTTTCCTCCTCAACTCTTGCTACTTGAATGTCGACTTTTCTGGATTTTCAATTTCAGGCTTTTCCCCTCCAGTTCAACCTACTTTTATAGGATGAGCTACTTATCCTGGGCTCATCTTCTAATTCTTTGTTGATAAATCTCAAATCCATGCCCAGCACAAGTCTTTCCCAGAGTTGCAGATATCAATATTTAATTTCCTAGATGTTTTATGAACATTTCATAAAAATGTCTACAGGCACTTCAAACTCAGAAAGTCCCATACAGATATCTGGCCTTTCCTGCCAAATCTTCCATCTCTTTTTGATTTTATTAATAAAGAGAGCTTTACAACTTCCCTAGATAGAAACCTTGGGTTCATCCATGAGTCTTTTCTCTCTTATATCCTCCATCTTATATCCATCAGAAGTCTCTGGAATTAAATGTTTAAATATATCATAGATTTGTGCCTTATTTATCTTTGTCCATATTTTATTTTATTGCTTTCCTGAACCACTGCAATAGCTTCATAACTTGATTCTTTTCTAGTCCCCATTTGGTCCTTCATACAAACTAATACGAGACCTAACCTTCCAGAAGACAAATCAGATCACAAGTCACACTTGCATTCTTATAAACTTTCTATGGTTTCCCATTTCCCATGATTCATTGATTAAAATTGAAATTTTCTCACATCACACTTAAGATTATTCGTAGTTGGGCCTTAACATACTTTGTGTCTTATGCCTTCTCCCATACATGTAAGCCACCCAAAATTACTCTTCATCATGCAAATTCTAATATCTCTGCCTCAAAGATCTCTTTCCCCATTTTCCACATTACATTGATCAAGACTCAGATCAAATATCAATTCCTCCATGACATATATTTTTCTAGTGCCTAATAATAATTCTGTGTTTGTTATTTTTCTAAAACTGTAAGTCTGAGACTTATAAAGCATTTTAAGTAATTAATTAAATCACTCATTTATTTTGTATCAACATTTGTGAGTAATTAATTTGTGTCAGTTGCCAAGGTGGGCCATAGGAAGACAAAAATGGAGACTCAATCTCTGCCCTTGAAGAACTTACAGTGTATTAGGTAATGAAGAATAAGAAATGCATTTTTATGATGCAATTATCCACCTCAGTACATCTTGTCCACCCTTTTGCCTCCATGAATGACTGAAACATTATTTTCTGTTTGGTGCCAAATGTAAATTATGTGCACATGAAACGCAACTCTTCTGTTAGGCCTCAGGTTCATGTATAAGACTCAGCCAACTCCTAGTGTTCTTCTTCTTCTTCTTTTTTTTTTTTTTTTTTTCAGCATAAGCAGGGCTTGCAGTACTAAATTTGTTTTCCTCTCTCCTCTAAAACTGCCATACTGTCATTTGATTTACTTGGGCCTGACTTGTTTAACTTTTTTTAAGAAAATTAAAGACTTTTGTGGGTACATAGTAGGTGCATATATTTATGGGTTACATGAGATGTTTTGATATAGACATGCAATGTGAAGTAAGCACATTTTGGGGAATGGGGTATCTGTCCCCTCAAGCATTTATCCTTTGAGTTATAAACAATCTAATTACACGCTTTAAGTTATTTTAAGATGTAAAATTAAGTTATTATTGACTTAAGTCACCCTATTGTGCTATAAAATAGTAGGTCTTACTCATCATTCTTTTTTTTTTTTTTTTGGACCCTTGCTTTTATTTCTTGTAA
Organism: Piliocolobus tephrosceles; assembly: GCF_002776525.5. Taxonomy (NCBI): domain Eukaryota; kingdom Metazoa; phylum Chordata; class Mammalia; order Primates; family Cercopithecidae; genus Piliocolobus; species Piliocolobus tephrosceles. The sequence goes on along the minus strand of NC_045437.1, from coordinate 83,768,970 downwards.
ACACAAGCAAACAGGTGCTTTCATCAGGTGAGTTTTACTATTATGTGATCACAACTGGGAAACAGATAGTGGAGAATAAAAATAATACTCAGAGACTATAGCAAGTTTAACAGGATCTTCCAAAATTAGTGTTTTGCATATTGTTGGCAAAGTAGCTGGTTTTCTGCTTTGTGCTCTTATTCCAAAAAGTAAACTCACCACACTTCCTCCTTCTTTCTAATTCTCATTAAAGGGCTTGCTTACCCCATTCTCATTGGAGGTCTCTTTCCAAGCAAGGAGGCTGGGAAGATCTACCAGAATAGCATAAAGAGAGCTAAGCTAATCATCAACTGAGGTGCCCCTTCAAATTAAGGAGGCGATTAACAACTCTGTCCATCTTTAGACACAAAGATGTCTGAGTCTCTGTGTCCCCTGCCTCACATAAGATGGTTCTTCTTTTGTCTCTACCTGACTGAAACTTATTCTAGTGGTTCAGTTTACACTTTTTCTACCCTAACTTTCTGTCTTATTCTCCCTGGGAACTAACAGTAACCACCTTCCCTCCCCTCTTCCCTTCCTTCATCCCATTTTTAAAAAACTGCTTTATTGAAGTATAATTGATGCACAGAAACGGCACACCAAACTTGGTGAATTTGGACATATAGAAACACCTATGCAACAATCACCACAACCAAGGTAATAGACATATCCATCACCTCCAAAAGTTTCCTTGTGTCTCATTTTTGTTCTTATTGTGAGAATACATGAGGATCTACTCTCTTATTTATTTATTTATTTTTTTCTGAGATGGAGTCTCACTCTGTTGCCAGGCTGGAGTGCAGTGGCACGATCTCGGCTCACTGCAACCTCCGACACTGTGGTTCAAGCGATTCTCCTGCCTCAGCCTCCCGAGTAGCTGGGATTACAGGCAAGTGCCACAACGCCCAGCTAATTTTTGTATTTTTAGTAGAGCCAGGGTTTCACCTTGTTGGCCAGGATGGTCTCGATCTCCTGACCTCGTGATTCACCTGCCTCAGCCTTCCAAAGTGCTGGGATTACAGGCACAAGCCACCATGCATGGCCCACTCTCTTAAATTTTTAAGTGCACAATACAGTCTTGTTCTCTGTACTTACTATGTTGTGCAACATATCTCTATAAATTATTAATCTTGCATAATTGAAATTTTATATTCAGTGAACAACTTACCTTTTCCCTCTACTCCCAGGTCCTTGTAACTACAATGCTATTATCTGCCTCTATGGGTTTGACTATATTAGATACCTCATATACGTGGAATCATGAACTATTTGTCATTCTGTGACCGGTTTATTTTATTTAGCATAACGTCCTCAAGGTTCATCCATATTGTTTCAAATGGTAGAATTTCTTATTTTAAAGGCTGAATAATATTCCATTTTATGAATATACCATATTTTCTTTATCTATTTATCTGTTGATGTTAGACATTTGGGTAGTTTCCACATTTTTGTTATTGTGAATAGTGCTGCATTGAATATGGGGTGCAGTTGCTCCAAGATCCTGATTTCAATTCCTGTGGCTATATCCCAGAAGTTGAATTGTTGTATAATATGGTAGTTCTAATTTTACTGTCCTGAGGAATCTTCATTTTTCATACAGCTGTACCATCTTTCATTCCTGCTAAACAGTGTACAAGGGTTCCTATTTCTTCACAACCCTGCCAACATACCATCTTGGATGTGCTCATTCTTCTCTGATTTTGGAAACTTCTATAGTTTGAATGTATATGTCCCTCCAAAAATTATATATTGTAACTTAAACCTCAAGATGATGGTATTAAGGGGCGGGGCCCTTGGGAGGTAGTTAGGCCACTAGGACTCTGCTCTCATGGGTCGGATTATAAAAGAAATTGAGGGTGCAAGTTTGTTTCCTTTTGCTCTTCTGCCATGTGAGGAACAGCTACCATGTAAGGATGCAGCAATAAGGTGCCCTCTTGGAAGTAGAGAGAAAGCCCTTACAGACATGAAATCTTGACCTTGGACTTCCCAGCCTCCAGAACTATGAGAAATAGATTTCTATTATTTATAAATCATCCAGTCTAAAGTATTCTGTTATAGCAGCACAAGCAGACTAAGACAGAAGCTAAGAAGGGTACGATCTGGTTAGTGCTTAGGTAAGAGCAAGCATTTTCTTTTATTGGTACACTATTTTTTTGCATGCCTGAAAGTTTATTGAAAAATGGTCAAATACTTTAAGGCCAAGGAAGCACAAGACTTGCTAAATAGTAAACTCTAGGAGAAAAGTATTTTTTTCTTTGCTTATAATATTTTGTTGTCTGACCTGTAACTCATGACTAGAATAATGCTTGGTAAGTATAAGCAAATATTTTTAAAAGAATAAGGACATTTTGTTTTAGTGTGCTTACCTGTGATAATTATAAACTAATTGAATGAAAAATGCATTTTAAAATATTTTAAAATAAAAAATCTCACGAATAATATTGAGTGATAACAGAACTCATATTTTTGACTTTCCTAGATGCAGTTAAAGAAAATCATTTCTACAACATCAGCTTTTTAAATACAGATAATATAATCAAAATAATTTATCCTATGTTGTCAGTGGTGGTTATTTTGTAACAATGATTTAAGTATCTAACTTCTGTACCAAATTACATATTGTTCATAACTATTGTTTCTACAAGAAAACTTCATCTAGTGAGCTGGTGGGTAGAAGTTAATATTTTTAATCAACGGAGATTAAATTACTGTAGTTGTTTTTGAGTACTTAAAGATAGTCATTCTAAGTCAGTGCTTGTGCTTAGTTATTGTAAGTTCTATGTTCTTATACAAACAAAGACAAAATTATAACAACAGCATAAATGCAACACCAACAATTTACTCTTGTTTCCTATTTTTTAGGAAACATTCTCAAACACTAATTGTAAGAATCAAGTGGAATACTTAGTTAAGTCTTGGGTAGGGCTCAAGAATCTGGTTTGGGTGGGTGATCTATAATTAGAGTGTCTTATTTTCAGGTCATACTTGCCACATTTGTAATGGGACTATAGTATAGTCATTATCTTAAAAATGAGTATATATTTTCTTATTAGCTAGTTCTTATATGTAGTTGAATATATTATACTTAACATCCAGTTATTTAATTTAATTAATTCTCTTTTAGCATATGTTTCCATTTGGAATATGAGCTCTGTATCCAGGCTGTGTGGGTTCAAATTTTCACTCTACATTATGTAGTTTTGTGACTCTAGCTACATTTCTTAGCCTCTCTGGGTCATAATTTACCAATTTGTAAGTTGGAAATAGTAATAGCTCCTTACTTGATAAGATTGATGCCAGGATTAAATGAACATTTGGGACATAGTAAACACCAAAAATGTTAGCTATGATTATTTTGATTGCTTCATGGATTATATGAATTTAAATAATTTTCTATTTTTATTTCTATTGTACATACAAATCATAGTATGTATACATTAAAGTTTGCCCATTGCATTCCCAATGTATGCCCGTTGTCCAGGAGTTCTCTTTGTTTTAGCATTTGTTCTGGGCAAAATGTGTCAAGGTTTGGATGATAAACTGTATGGTCACCTTAAGTGTGTATAATGAAATCATATATTTTGAGAGCACAAAACTCTTAACTAAATACGTATCAACCAATTATACCTAATGGCTATTTTTTTTTTTTTTTTTCTGTGAGCAGTGTTTTCTTTTTTCCCTTTAGACATGATAAGTTTTGTGGGTATAGTTTCTTGTGTACTATCTGCTAATCTGACCCCTATTAACTGTTTTCATTTCCAGTAGTATCTGAATTAAGCTAAATGTCTCAGAAGGCACCCTACCAGTGAAGTGGATGTGCTTGCCAGTTACTTAAGCCCTGCTGCCCTTGAACTCACTCAAGGTTAGGTTTATGAATCAAAGTTAATGATATTACTTGCTCTATCAATGGGATTTGTGACATCTCTCCCTTAGAGCCAATCAATTCTGCTAAACAAGTTTCAAGAATTCTATCTGAATTAATTTCAAAAAGTGAGTTTCTCTATCCTTTGACTCTCTGTTTCAGTTTCCTACAAATACTTTAAATAACTACATCTCATATATACCTCATCTAAATGTACCAACTTTTTTTTAATAATAAGCATATTTTAGAATATGTTTTCTGAATCTAATCAGAGAGGAGAGGAGATACTCTGACCAATAATTGATAATTCAGGCTCTTAAATTTCTGGTGCAAATCTGTGCAGAGAGTTGATTCCAGTGTAGCAGAAGAGTTCAAATAAATAAGTTTTATTCTTATGCACTGCTCCTATTTTCCCAGTTTTTGGCAGAATTACATTTCTCTCTTCTCTTCTTTTCTTTCTTTTTTTGAGACAGAGTCTCACTCTATTGCCCAGGCTGGAAAGCAGTGGTGCGATCTCGGCTCACCGCAACCTCTGCCTCCTGGGTTCAAGTGATTCTCCTGCCTCAGCCTCCCGAGTAGCTGGGACTACAGGTGCCCACCACCATGTCTGGCTAATTTTTGTATTTTTTGTAGAGGTGGGGTTTCACCATGTTGGCCAGGCTTGTCTGGAAATCCTGACCTCAGATAATTCACCCACCTTGGCCTCCTGAAGTGCTGGGATTACAGGCGTGAGCCACCACACCCAGCCTCTCTCCTTTTGTGAGCCAAGTTGAAGTTCCAAATGATTGGTTTCTCCTGGAATTGTGGATGTAATAAAGTATGTCAAGGAGCAAATACAGATTTTTCTGCCTGACCCAAAAATGTCAGTGTGTCATGCAACATCAAACAACTTGACTCCGTAAACAGTACACAACATTCTTTTGCCTTTAGAACCTGTGTGTATAACTTACAACATAAAATATTTTCTTTATTAAAAAAATATAGATATTTAACATATGCCAACTGAATCTGATCTATTTTTTATACGAAGTTGTTTGGGGAACTGAGCGGTGATTTAAAGAGAGAGTACATACATATGCATGAATGCAAACACATTTAATTACAAACAGGCCAAAGCAAGTTTTGGAAATCCTGTAGTCTTCTACTTTTCTTGAAATAAATTTGCATGTAACATCCCAAATCTGTGCATGTTCATTAGTGTTTTGCTTCTTTTCCAGAAACCCTTTGAGTTTCAATTAAAGTTTAATTTTGGGTTATTAACAAATAATTTTTAGTATAAGTATAACCATAAAATATTTAGGATAGAGATTCTGATACACTGTATCTTTGTTATCATTAGTTTAAAAGAACTTCTTGATTTCTGCCCTAATTTTGTTATTTACCCAGAAGTCATTTAGGAGCAGGTTATTCAGTTTCCATGTAATTGTATAGTTTTGAGTGAATTTCTTAGTCTTGATTTTGAATTTGATTGCCATGCGGTCTAAGAGACTGTTTGTTATGCCTTCAGTTCTTTTGCATTTGCTGAGGAATGTTTTACTTCCAATTTTGTCATCGATTTTAGGGTGGAGGGTGGGCGGAGGGAGAGGATCAGGAAAAATAACTAACGGGTTCTAGGCTTAATACCTCGGTGATGAAATAATTTGTACAATGAATCCCCATGACACAAATTTACCTAAGTAACAAACCTGCCCTTTTACCCCTTGGACTTAAAAGTTAAAAAAAAAATTAGGACATATTTATATTAAAAATTATTAAACACTTATTTAAATTTGAATTGCACATAAACAATACTTTAGTATATGTATATCCTAAATATAGATTACACTTGTAAAAAAAAATTTGCTTATCTGAAATTTGAATTTAACTGGGTGTTCTGTATTTTTATTGGCTAAATCTGACAACATTAAACTAAATCTATCTATCTCTTTTAAAATTATACTTTAAGTTCTGGGATACATGTGCAGAATGTGCAGGTCTGTTACATAGGTACACATGTGCCATGGTGGTTTGCTGCACCCATCAACCCGTCATCTAGGTTTTAAGCCCTGTGTGCATTAAGTATTTCTCCTAATGTTCTCCCTCCCCTTCTCCCCCACCCCATAACAGGCCCTGGTGTGTAATGTTCCCCTCCCTGTGTCCTTGTGTTCTCATTGTTCAACTCCCACTTATGAGTGAGAACATGCAGTGTTTGGTTTTCTGTTCTTGTGTTAGTTTACTGAGAATGATGGTTTCCAGCTACATTGATGTCCCTGCAAAGGACATGAATTCATCCTTTTTTACGGCTGCATAGTATTCCATGGTGTATATGTGCCACATTTTCTTTATCCAGTCTATCATTGATGGGCATTTGGGTTGGTTCCAAGTCTTTGCTATTGTAAATAGTGCTTCAATAAACATATGTGTGCATGTGTCTTTATAGTAGAATGATTTATAATCCTTTGCATATATACCTAGTAATGGGATTGCTGGGTCAAATGGTATTTCTGGTTCTAGATCCTTTAGGAATCACTATACTGTCTTCCACAATGGTTGAACAAATTTACACTCCCACCAACAGTGTAAAAGCATTCCTATTTCAACACATCCTCTCCAGCGTCTGTTATTTCCTGACTTTTTAATGATCACCATTCTAAGTGGCATGGGATGATATCTCATTGTGGTTTTGATTTGCATTTCTCTAATGACCAGTGATGATGAGCTTTTTTTCATATGTTTGTTGGCTGTATAAATGTCTTCTTTTGAGAAGTGTCTTTTCATATCTTTTGCCTACCTTTTGATGGGGTTGTTCTTTCTTGTAAATTTGTTTAAGTTCTTTGTAGATTCAGGATATTAGACTTTTGTCAGATGGATAGATTGCAAAAATTTTCTCCCATTCTGTAGGTTGCCTGTTCACTCTGATGAACTAAATCTATCTTTCAACTGAGTCCTTACACTTTAGAAAGGAGGCTAGCTATGGTTTAGCACATTCAGCAATAATGGAGAGAAAATTAAGGGTATTTGGCTGATTAAAGTGATAAAGCAGGACTTGTGGCCTCTTCATACGAGTAATACTGAATCCTGTGTAATGAAACTTCAATACAGTGAAAAAGTGTGGATACCTCTTTAAATTCATTATAATGGAGTTTAACTAGGAATAATGTGTTGACTGTTATTAGCAGTTGTACCTTAGGTAACATGTGAGTAAAATATATTGCATAAAGATCTGCACAGTCCGGCCATGTGAGAGGTCATTTGGTATTGATGAGAGTGCTTTGAGTGATTAAATGGAAATAATGCTCATAAAATGTTTTTTTGCCTACAGGTTCATTAGAGGTCTGGAGAATGGCAGCAAAATGAACAATATGGGAATTAAGAATACAATGGCAACTTGAAAAAGAAAGGATACAGGACACACTTGAAAATGGAGGATGTAGGATCATTCTATTAGAAGAATAAAATAGTTTGCAAATATACAAGAGCATGCAGGCAGATGTACCTAGAAAGGACCTGAGAACTCAAAATGAGAGACCAGTAATGTAAATTTATTTGAAGAGCAAAAAGATGTGTGAAAAAATAAGTGAAACATGGATGAACAGAAATCCTATCTTAATCAGCTTTAATTGATGTCAGAGTAGAACTATGTGCTAAAAATGATAAATTAAGGAAAACTGAAAGAAGGAATGTGATGAAGAGACAACAACATAAATGAGATGGAAAACTGGCAATGAGAAAGGGTAAAGAAATGGTAATGATTTGAACAGCAGGAAGAAAGGCTTCAGAGATATTTACTTACCAAACAAGATTAAAATGGAAATTACTCCCACAGAGCCTTACTTTCTTACCACAACATGTCAAGGGAAGGTTTTCTCATGCCTGTTACTTGAGTCATTTTCTGTCAACTTTGTGGGAATAGAGGAGCTCAAATTGATATGCCTTGATGGCCTATGAGCTACTCAGCTATGAACTACCCAACAGGGAGTAATATTCTCATGCTTTTTGGGGTTGGCTTTCTCTATGCACATGTTTGGTCTTCCCTTACTCATCTTAAAATAATTAATTTTATTGAACATGTACTGAATTCTATGCTGGGTGTAATGAATATAAAAATGTATAAGTCACACAATCTTTGACCTTGAGGAGTTTACAGCTATAAGTGTGAATGTGTGAGTGTGTGAGTATGTGTGTGCTGAGAGTGATTTTAAGTAATCTGATATTTCTGAACTATAAATTTTACAGTGGGAGAATTTAAATAAAACACAGGTGTAAGAAGAATACATATTAGTACTCAAAATGAAGACACTAAAATGCATACTAAGTATATAAGTAGAGAGAACAATAGTATGCTAAATGATAGTACAGAACCTGAGTTTGTTTTTCTCCATCACCTAAGAGACTTCTTTACTAGCAGAAAATATTCAAAAATTCTATATTCTATGCCTCTATCTGTGTATGTATGAGAGAGAGGAGGGAAGGTTGACTCACAGTCAGTACTAAAACAATGAAGGAAGGAAAGAGAAATGTTCCTGAAAGTCTTTAAACTGTTGGATGTCATCCCTTTTATGCAGTCCACAAATGCAGCAGATTCTTATGAGCTCGGGTTCCTTACAACCTAATCCATTCTATGGATTCCCCATCCGCCAAGCCTATTATTATTATTATTATTATTATTACAACAGAGTCTTACTCTGTCACCCAGGCTGGAGTGCAGTGGCATGATCTCGGATCACTATAATGTCTGCCTTCCAGGTTCAAGCGATTCTCCTGCCTCAGCCTCCTGAGTAGCTGGGACTATAGGCATGTACAACCATGCCCAGCTAATTTTTTTGTGTTTTTAGTAAAGATGGGGTTTCACCATGTTGGCCAGGCTGGTCTCGAACTTCTGACCTCAAGCCATCCACCCCTTCATCCTCCTAGAGTTCTGGGATTACAGGTGGGAGCCACCACTACATCTGGGCCATTATTAATTTCCTATTTCTTTTCCTGTTTTTGCTCCTTTAGTTTGATGCAGCTAGTCAGTTTCTTCTAGCTTCTTGACCTCAATTTTTTTTCCTGGTAATATTTCTCTCTTGTGCTAGTCATTGGAAATGTCCTTCTTGCTTCAGTCCAGTCCATAGAACACCTCCTTATGGGGTTGTTTCCACCTATCATGAGGGTTATGAATTGGGATTTGGTTTGAATCTCAGGCCTCAGTTTATCCACATAGAGAGACAAAGCCAGGTGAATAAAGAGTTTGGTTCCAAATTATGATGCTATGTTACATAGGATAAGGCTGAGCCATGAGGCTACATCTAGGGGTTACCATGGGTTCCTAGTATCCTGCCTCTAGGCACACCCCTTTCAGAAATACTCTGAAAGTTAGGACACACAATGTAAGAACAAATAGAACAAGGAAGAGTGAGGAAGAGTTTTTGTCTTTAGGCCTATGGTCTTCTCAGACCATCTGTCCAAATAGAGCACCTCCTTTTAGGGTCTATTGCCATAAGCAGCCTCATGAAATAAGAAAAAGGAAAATAGGCATCCCTAAGGAATGAGGGGTCAAATAGAAAAAAAATGTCATACAGACTTAGAAGGGCAGCTCTAGCGCATTGGCTCAATAAGCATCCATAAGTCCTCACCCATCAATTTCTGTCGTCTTTCTTTTTGGACATGAAATAACAGGCTATGTAGGAGAAAATACAGATGTGCCAACAACAATAAACTGGAAGAGTTCTGAGCACTTTACAATTCATATACCAAGTTACCAGGGCATTCATGCATCATTTTTCAAAGAGAGCGTGCTATATGGCAGAAATTTTTCTAGGCACTCTCATGGAGTGCGTATTCTAGATCTAGGGTTGTCTTATGGTTATTTTTACAGTACTGCCAGCCAGCTGAAGAATACTGAGTCCTTATATGCTCTGATCTTATCATCCTCAGTTCCAGGAGCTAAATTCCCTCATTCTCCTCCAAACACAGAAAAGGTATTGGCTACACTTTTGCTGTGTCTTATGGACCGCTTGTATTAGTGATTCAGTTTACTTATCTGGACTTTAAAAATACTAAACTCCCAATTATTTTTTTTCTTGATGAACTCCTACTCAAAATTAAAACTTATTTTATGAAGTTTTTCTTCAAACACCTTCCTCTAACAAAATACAATATGCAAAACAGGCAGAAAGCCACTTGTTCTACCAGGAGGTCGAGTCAACAGTGAAATCAAAAATAAAATATTTGTAGATATAAAAGGAAAGATAATTAGAAATGACAAAAACATTGAAAAAATATTATCTTGCAAGATGGGCATACCCTGAACAGAATTGGTGTTCAACAGGGTCAAAATGATTGAATAAATACATTACCAAGTGAATAACTCTTGAGTAGATGAGATTTGTCAATGAATGAGTGCAAAAGCACTTTCAGTTATACAGTGGTTATTGTATTTCTATTGCAGTGAATAATTAGTAAAATTATGTCAGCATGTAGTTTCCACATGCTAAAAAACTGCATAAAGTAGGGGCTTGGGTATTTTTATGTACTATTAACTGCAGTAAATGACAAATTGCAGTCAAAGAAATGCTTAAGTCAGAATCCTGATGAAGTACTGAGTAGGATGAGAGCTAATATGAAAGGTTTTAATACATTTATGAAGATTGTAAAATTAGCCTGAATGTTGACTCAAATGTTTTACAGGAGAGAAATATTCTCCAAATGTCTTTGAAATACACATCAAACACATTGAAAATGGAATATAAAGTTTATAACTAGCATACAAAAATTTCAAGTGATATTAGTTGCACACTGTAACAGAATTACCACCCACATAAATGTTTCAATGCCAAATACAGATCTTATTTAATTCCTAATAATATTAAACTTCTTGGCTGGGTGGAGTGGATTACGACTGTAATCCCAGCACTTTGGGTGTCTGGGGTGGGTGGATCACCTGAGGTCAGGAGTTCAAGACCAGCCTGGCCAACATGCTGAAACTCTGCCTCTAATAAAAATGCAAAAATTAGCCGGGCATGTTGGCACATGCCTGTAGTCCCAGCTACTTGGGAGGCTGAGGCAGGAGGATCACTTGAACCCAGGAGGCAGAGGTTGCAGTGAGCCGAGATCGTGCCATTGTACTCCAGCCTGGGTGACAGAGTGAGACTCTGTCTCAACAACAACAACAAAAACGTCTTAACTTTCCATTATAGAAAATTTGCTCTCCTTGTGTATTAGATTGTTGACAAGTTGGTAAGTCAGTAATGATTCAGACATTTAGCATCGTGGTTAGCCTTTTATTTCTCTTATCCCAACCTCAACTAACTCTTAGATCCAGGTGACATAGACACAGTATGGTGTACTGAGTGGAAAGAGCGGGACAGCCCAATGTTCCCATTTCCTCACTCTGTGACCCTGGGACTCTTATCAGTCTTGATTTCCTCATCCATAAAATAGGGCATTACTGTGGAGAGATTTAAATGAAATTATACATGTAAAATTTTGAGCCCAGTACTAGTTCGTAGGAGGCATTCAATAAATGTGAATTCTTTTGTTTTTGCTCAAACTTGGAATTGGAAGCAGAAGGAAAGAAAAAAGGAAAAGTAGATGGATGCTGCATGATCAATACCTTGATCCCTCCAATACCTCCTGCACATCTTGCATAGAGATAGTTCAAGGAAAAGGCCAACAGATGAGAAATGATGTGGCTGGGGAGTGGGAAAGGCAATGACCACAGTTACAACCTCTGCTCTGAAGGAGAACACTCAATTCCTTAGGAAACTCTGGTTGTGGCAGAAGGAACAGCCTGTATTGATCTCATCTGTGGGAGACCCTACTAAGTACTCAATCAGAAGCCTAATTCTGCCTTTGTATCCGATGTTAATAGTTCTAAGTTTTCCAACCATTTTTGTCTTTAACCTTCTAATTCCTAGAAGCCAAGTAGGTGAATCACAGTAATAAATTCAGGGTTTGAATTCTGAATATGTTTTTATACAAGTTCATTGACTTCATTAAAATATCTTTGAAACGGTAAATGTAGAAGCCTAAAATAGATTATTTTATTTAAATATATCACTTCTCTTGTTGGAGGGGAGCAGAAGGAGGCAATTTGAGAAGACTTTGTCACTTTGATAATTAGGATCTGAGATTTTGACATCAGAAAGGGCAAAACTGTGGCATATCACCATCCTTGCTTAATATAAATCATTTCACTAATTGGGAGACAAATTCTGCTGTGGAAAAATTCAAAATCATTTTTTCCTTTAAAGAAATAGTACAAAATATTATTTTTAAAAGAAATTATTGCCACACCTCACGGAAGAAAATACTACTTCTATATAGTATTTCCTATAGCCCTAGTAAGTGCTTGAGTAGCCACTTTATACAATTCTTTAAATTTTACAAATAAATCCTGGTTATGCTTCAGAAATGGAAGCAACTATCACAGACTTTATGGCAATGACGAGAGAGGGGACAGAAGCAATAAAAGTTATATAATTTACTAAGTCTCAATTTTGATCAGAAAAAGAAGCAAGGCAGCAAGATGTGTCACTTTATGTAACCCAATTCAATCGTTATCAAACATGTCTTGAAGTCCTTGTCAATTTTTATAAAAACCCCCGCTCTCTGTCAATATTTCTTACTTCTTCGACTTATCAGACATCTTCTGACTTTTATCACTTTATAAGATTTTGAAGATTCCTTTTTATTTTGAACAAGATGTCACTGACAATTTGTTGGCAGAAGTTATCAGCCTCTGAAAAGTGTGTTCTCATCTGAAATGCTATTATCCTGTTCTTCTGCTCTAACCGATTACCTGATGCTCTTTGCAAATACTGATTATAAATGTCATTAGCTTTAGTGACTCACCTTCAGTTTGTAATGCTCAAGGAATGGATCATTAACTCATTTTAAAAATTTCCCAAAAAGGTTGTTTCTACCCATTTGTCCTTCATTTAATTACCAGCCTGCAAAAGGGAAGAAATAGAAACCCTGCTAAATGACACCCTGGAACAGAAAAAAGAATCAGGTTGCTAATAGAGCATATTTAAAAGGATGATTAATTTGTCTGAATTTGATAGTCAAAACATTTTGACACGAACTGGCAGTTTTAATGATTACTATAATTTAGCTGATGGGCTCATTAATAAAACTCCAGGACTTCTTTATAACATTTAACACAGTGATCACTACAGTTAAGGTTACAGAGAACAAAGAAGCAATTCCTTAGGACCTGCATAGCATGCTCTCAGTAATCTGGGCAGGAGACTGTGAATAATGATTTCCAGCAAACAAGTAACCAGGAGACTTATCTTGTCTGCTAGTAGTAGCCCCTGGTCTTATCTTACAGGTGAAATATCTGTAGATTTCTCAAATGATTCACTTGCCAAGAGCTTACTCTATAAATTTTAGTTTCCTAGAAAGGAAATTAAAAGATAAGCATTATCAAATCTACAAAGCATAGTAATCCTTTAAAACAAATTAGAGAAATGGGGTCTCAATATTGTTGGTTTTGGTGCAGTAATGTAGAATGGTCTGGTCCATCACTTTGGAAGTAAAGTTCAAGAAGCTTCTGTGAGATGGATGTTTCATCTGTGAAACTTTGTGAGTTTTGTGTAGTTATGATTAGTTCATCTCTCTCAAGTAAAAAGTAAGGTCATACACGAAATAACATTCAATTGAACTGACCAGTACCCCACTAACTCTGGTGATTTTAGACAACTCCAAGAGTATCAGCTGGACATAAGGAATTCAGTCATTATTACTTTATCAAGATCAGGGTACAGTTTATATAGTGTTCAGGGACTGATAAAGGCTGTAATATCCAAAATCTTAACATATAGCTAACCAGTCATTGGGACAAAGTAGCCAGTTTGTCTGGATGTGGGAGAACTGGCCAATTATGTAAAAGTGAATAGTAATAACAATAATAGTAAATATTTGTTGAGTGAATGTAGTGTGCTGATTACCTTATATGTAACATCATGGACAAGGTCTGAAATACAAAGAGGTAAAACAAAAGGTAGTAAGTCCATATCCATTTTTCTCTCTGTTTACAGCAATAGAATTTGAAGCTTGAAACATGATATACCAGGATGAAGAGTACATTTCCTAGCCTGTCTTTGGTCACAGAACTAGGCTATGGGAGGCAAGTGGAAGTGTTATGTGACATCTTCTGGAAGCCTTCCCAGGGAGACAATGCTCATGTAATGTTTGTGCTGTGCTTCTTTGTTCTTTACCCTATCCTGCTTCTTGGAATGCACATTACTATTTTGGACCTTGAGGTTGAAGCTACATGCGACAGAGAAACAAGACAGAAGGATACATGTTCTCTAACAATGTGAAGTGCTGTTCAGCCCAGGATTGCCTGCCTGCACTTATTTATAAGAGAAAGGAGTAGGCTTAAAAATAGTTTTTAGTACAACTATCATAATTTTTGTCTATTTATAAATAAATGGAATCCTGAACCACATAAAAACAAATAGGGGCCAATTCCACATCTGTGCTTAATATCCCTTTATTCTGTATGATACATCAGTAAATGGCAGGTTCTGTTTATGATTTTTACTTTTTATTTCTGACTTGTATTCTACTTACTGCTTCTATCTGCCTCCCGGCTCCTCAGTTTCCATACAAAGAGTGAGAAAACACATATTCATTCCTCTAAAGCAGGCAGTTCCATTCCTCTAAAGCACACGTGCATGCGCACACATAGACACACACACACACGCACACACACACACAAACTATAGAGGGATTCTCTTATTCAACAACATTCAGTAAGTATTTATTCATCATTTACTATTTTTCCAGCTCTTTTGCTCTGTATTGAGATTACTGAGATAAGTGACACTGTGAACCCAATGCCTTCTAATGGATGCATTAATAGAAGTATGTCACTGGGACAATGGTATAATAGATGAAGGAGTAACTAATTCTAAATAATTAATTAACTATTTCTAAGAGATTAATTCCAATATTTGATGAGAGGTTTAGTGGTTCTTTCGGGGCGGGGTAAGGGGATTCTGAGATCTAGGAAGGAGACAGAATTTCTGGAATCTTCAGCATTTAGGTAAAAGTAGAAGCCATGGAGTATGTCAAGTTTCAGGGAGAATACATAGAGTGGCAGGATGCAGGGTTAGGAACAAAACCCTGTGATACCGGTGGAGAAAGAAAGAGCTGCTAAGGAGCTTTTAGGGTAGCAGATAAATTGACAGAGTAATCAAGAAAGCCAAGAAAAAGAGAGAAGAGGCAGTTTGGGGTAAAATGGTAATGATTTATGACATCTGATTAAAACCTGTCTTCCCTATTAGACTGTAGGCATCAGTATGTTTTGTTCACCAATTTATCTTGAGCTTTTAAATGAAGTTCAGTGCCAAACATATTGTAGTTGCTTGTTCAATATGTGCTGAATAAATAGCTTCCCAATTTAGAGATTGAGGCCTAGAAAGAACTTAGAGATAAATTTTTGGGAGGGATTATACCAAGCACAATCCAATGTTAAAAAGAAACAACAAGACTAAAGTTTAACATTTGTTTCCTACCTCTGGTTTATGCAAAGAGTGGCTCAACTGCATTTGAGACTTCCATCCAGAGATAATGCAGATTTTGTGTCATTATCAGAACACTCGATTTGTCAAATTACACACCCTAATTCTTAGTTCAGAAGCCCTGATCACCTCACCCATAGGGGCAGATTTCTAGAGGAGGCAGAACATGTGACTACCATAGGCAGCGAGAACACCTTGATGAGGAGACTGGAAAGGAATTCCCTGTTTAATCTTCAAAACTCCGTTGAAGCAACAGAAAACTGTAAACACGTAAAAAATCAAACAAGCTGATGAAACCAAAATATTGTATCTGAGTGGAGAATTACAGTTTAGGGAAGTGGGTTTACATCCTGGGGTATAGAAACATAGACCCCTTGTGAACATTTGTACCAAGAAGAACAGAGAGAGAACTGAGATGAAGAAAATGTTCATATGAACTCATGTAGAGATATTATAGAAACAAAAAAAATAAACAAATGGAGACTATAAATGTCAGATTTACTGTTACTGGAATCTTTGTTACGAAACTTATTCTATGCCAAAAGATAAAACAATAGTTGAACATTTTTAGGGTGATAAAGGCTTAAAAATTAAATTGCTAGGCATGGAATGTAGAATAAGCATATTTTCATTTAGTTTTTAATTTCTCCCATATAAGTGATCCTCAGATCCAGAGAGTTTTGGAATAAATAAAGCAAAATGCGTTTATTAAAGTTAGAAAGGTTTTTATTTTCATGCAGTTTTATTTTCATTCTTATTTGCTTAAGCATGCAAGACCACAAAACTATGTTCAATTTGACCTTCTATAGTTAGGTTCATAAAAGTAATGAAATTTCAAAATGAAAGTTTTATAGAAAATCTGTTGTTTACTATTTAACATGGACAGAACATACTATGCTCCAGGCCTACTGAATTATTGATGCTAGGGCTTTCCTTTCTCACATTTACTACCCCTCTGGGAGTCAAAAACCCCATCTGCCTATTCAGGAGCCCTATGAATGCCATTTATGTGATGCTTAATTTTTTTTTTTTTTTTTATTTTAAGTTTTGTAGAGATGAGGTCTTGCTGTGCTACCAGGGCTGGTCTCAAACTCCTGGGTTCAAGCAATCCTCCCAGTTTGACTTTTCAAAGTGCTGAGATTACAGGCATGAGCCACCATGCCCAGCCTGTGATGGTTTATTTTATATGTTAACCTGACTGGGCCATGAGATGTCCAGACAGTTGGCTAAACGTTATTTGAGTGTATCCATGAAGGAGATTTGGAGGAGACTAACATTTAAATTAGTGGACTCAGGAAAGCAGATTGCCCTCTCTAATGTGGGTGACTCTCATCCAATCTGCCAAGGGTTTGAATAGAAAAAAGGACTTAGTAAGGGAGTATTTTCTCTTTCTTCCTGTCTTTACACTGTGATATCAGTTTTCCTTACCTTTGGACTTGGACTTAGACTGGAACTTTTGCCATTGGCTCTCCTGATTATCAGGCCTTTGGACTTGAACAGGAGTTTACGCCATCAGCTCTCCTGGGTCTCTAGCTTGCTGACCACAGATCTTGAGACTTGTCAGCTTCTAAAAGCATGTGAGCCAATTCTTTATAATAAATATCTTTCTGTCTATATATATTCTGTTGCTTCTGTTTCTCTGAAGAACCCAGACAAATACAAAACTTAGTGCTAAGAAGTGAGGTGCAACTGTAACAAATACCTAAATATGAACATGGCTTTGAAACTGGGTAATGGGTAGAGGCTGGAAGAGATTTGAAGTACGTATTAGAAATATGGGTATTCAAGGCAATTCTGGTGAAAACTCAGATTGGAGTGAGGAACACCAATAATTGGAAACTGGACAAAAAAATCCTTGCACTTGGCTGAGCTGTGTTTTAGTGTTTCATAGAAGGTAGAACTTGTGAGTGACGAAATTGGATATTTAGCTGAGGAGATTTCTGAGGAAGGTGTTGAAATTTCCTCTTGAATGCTTCCAGTAAAATGCAAAAGAAGAGAGATTAATTGATGAAAGAATTGTTAATCAAAAAGGAATCAGAACTGGGAGATGTGGAAAATTCTCAGTTTATTACGTAACATAAAAATGGGAAAGATTTTTCTGAAGAGAATGCTAAAGGTGTGACAGAATAACCACTTGATAAAAGATCCTGTTTGGGACTCGTAGACTTAATCAGCCATTTCAACAGAAGCCAGGAATAGAGATGGGATTAATCCAGCAAGAACAGTTTCAAGTAAAGGGAAAGAAAAAGTGAGATAAAATAAAGGAAGGCTGTAAGAAATGCTGGATTTGACAGGACCAGACAACAAAGTATTTGGCTGCAAATTTGCTCTGTTCTACAAGAACAGGGAAAAATGACCCTTAAGTTCATCCAGAGATCAGCAGGGCTACTTTCTCAGTTGCACTGGGATAGACAGCTTCTACAGGAAGCCATGGGGGCCAGAGTACCCTGCAGAGTCACAGAAGCAGAACCACTGTCCCAGTGGGTCCAGAGGCAGAGAATGGATCCAAACAAGTTTATCCTCAGGTTTTAAGATTTGATGGAATTTGTCTTTCTAACTTTTGGACTTGTTTGGTGGCCATCAACTGTTTCTTCTTTCCTATTCTCACTTTTGGAATTGGAATATCTATCTTATGCTCACTTTTGGAATTGGAATATCTATCTTATGCCTGTCCCACCATTGCATTTTGGGAGCACATACTTGTCTGGTTATCTGCTCACCTCAATTTTTCTTCCTTAGCTCATAGATGGAGAAGAATTTTGCATCGACTTTTAACCATATGTGATTTCTATAATATTTAGATGAGACTTTAAAGTTTAGACTTTAGAGTTGGTGCCAGAATGAGTTAAGACTTTGGGGGCTGTTGGAATGTAATCAATGTATTTTGCATGCAAGAAGGACATGGATGTTAGGAGGTCAGGGAATAATGTTATACACTGAATTACATTCCCCTAAAATTCATACATTGAAGCCCCAACTCTCTACTCTGAAATGTAATGGCATTTGGAGATGAGGCCTTTAGAGGTAATCAGGTTTAGGTGAGGTCATGAGGGTGGGGCTCTGATAATAGGATTAGTCCCCTTTTAAGAAGAGATATCAGAGAGCTTACTCTGTCTCTCTATCATGTGAAGATACAGTGAGAAGTTGGCTATAAGCCAGGAAGAGAGCCATTCCTGAACTGAAGCAGCCAGCACCTTGATCTTAGACTTCCCAGCCTTCATCACTGTGAGCAATAAATTCCCATTTGTTTAATCTGCCCAGTCTGTGACATTTTGTATTTTATGAACAGACAAATACAGCTCATACAATTTTGGAGTAAGTGGCAGGAGTATTTATGCTAGAAGTTCTGTCTGTAGATGGAAATCCTATTCCACCAACAGAGACATCTTGCTCTGTCCAGATGCTGAGTAGTCTCTACTTGTTGACTTTATTTCCATGTGTTGACTTGATTCCCTGCTGCTGGCCAGTAAGGGTGATGGGCAATCTCCCTATGAGGACGCAATATCCCTCCATGCAGTTATTCATCCCCCATGACTGCCTTTCTCATTGTCTACTCCCTAACTTGCTGTAAGGGTTTGTCCCACCTAGCTCCTCTTTCCCATCTCCCTCTCTTCTCCTCTCCAGCCTAGATGAACTTGTTTTCACTTTGTGTGTGCATGCATATGAAGTGGTGTGTTTCTTCACTATTCTTCATTCTGTTTAACTATTATAGCATAAACTTTATATCCTGCTTCCTTCAGGGCTTCCTTCTATATTGACTACTTACTGCTTGTTTCATTCATATCCTAAAAATTCCTACTTTGCTTGCAGGCAATATAAACACCTCTGACTCACTGGTTGAAAAATTTTACATAGAGAGGTGAGGAAAACCAAACACAAAGATTAACATTTCAAGATATTACCCTGCAGATGGTAATATAAATGCTATTTATATTTAATACAGAAACATGCCTCATATAGATTTTAGATCTCAAGTCTGCATATATATTGAATATGAAAAGTGAGCACTGTGTATAGTCTCTTGGATCTCTCCATATATATTGCTCTCTATATATGTATACACATATCTATATCTATCTGCTACAAGTCTCAGTCTCTGTTTTCACGCTTTCAAACTCTTAAATGAGAAACTTTATTTAACTTCTGTTTTTATAAGCCAGACAATAAAAGTCATAATTGCTGGCTAGCTGTGGACATGCCACTTTGTATTAGATTCTCATTCTGGTTTAATTAGGTTGTGAAGTGACATGGTATAAAAGGTGGCAGTCTCAGTAGGGGCTGTCAGTCTGGTAACAATCGACATCTCTGATATAACATTTATCACACTTACCCATATCTTTTAATTCTGATTATTCCCATACCAATTGAAGACTTGGTATATCCTCTTGATTATTACTATAACCTATTAATTGCCCACCCCAACCCCCCATTAGTCTTAGTCTGTTTCATCCATGTAGCACATAGCCATGAGATTTTATCTTCCTAAACTCTATGTTTCTCTTGTATTTTTCAGCCTAAACATTTAACTGTGGCTCATGATTGACCATACTTCCAAAGTATGTTCTACAGGATATAAATAGGGATTTATACACAGAAAAAAATTATTCTGTCTTTAAGTATGATTGGTAAACACAGATTTAACTAATTATCACCAAGTATATTTTCTCAGGATTCCTGAGAGATGTAAGTATGCTAACATGTGTTATAATACTTTCAGAGAGAGATATAAGCTGTAGTATTTCTCAAATATATTTAAATAAACCTTTTTCTTTATGAGTCATTAAGTCTTCCTGGAGTACACTTTGGAAAAACACTGGGCAACAGCATAAAATAAACATTTATTACCTGGTGCATATAGACTTTTCACAACCTGTATTCTAAAATTATATGCCTTATATGACCTTTCTGTTTAGTTATATAAAAGAATGTTTTAGCCACATTG
Organism: Piliocolobus tephrosceles; assembly: GCF_002776525.5. Taxonomy (NCBI): domain Eukaryota; kingdom Metazoa; phylum Chordata; class Mammalia; order Primates; family Cercopithecidae; genus Piliocolobus; species Piliocolobus tephrosceles. The sequence goes on along the minus strand of NC_045437.1, from coordinate 83,748,653 downwards.
CTTTGTCTTTGTTCATATTTTTACTCTGCCATCCATTTCTGCCCTTAAAGGGTCATAAAACAAAAGTGCTGTAACATCTCTATGTCTGTCTCTCATCTTTCTTCCTGCTTTTCTCTTTCTAGATCTCTCTCTGTCTTATTCTCTCACTGTTTCTCTCTTCCTCTCTTCTTTCCATCCTCTTGTCCTTCTACTCTTTTCTTCCCTACTTATCTTACAAAATTGGTCATTCTCTTATATAATCAATGTTTTAGTCCATTTAGGCTGCTATACCAAAATATCTTAGACTGGGTAATTTATGAACAACAGAAATTTATTATTTTCATTTCTGGAGACTGGGAAATCCAAGATCAAGGCGCTAGCAGATTTGGTGTTTGGTGAGGACATGCTCCTCACAGATGGTGACTTCTGTGTCCTCACATGGAGGAAGTAGGGAAGGGAGCTCACTTGAGTTTCTTTTAATAAGGACACTAATCTCATTTATTAGGGTTTCACTCTTACAACTTAATCACCTTCTGGTATGATTTGAATATGTGCCCTCTAAAAATGCATTTGTTGAATGAACGACTATACTCCAATAAATGAAAAAACCCTAGACACAAATGATACATTCCTAGACTCATAAGACTACCAAGACTGAACCATGAAGAAATGTGAAACCTGAACAGGCCAATAATGAGTAATGAGAAAGAAGCAATAGTAAAAAATTTCCCATCAAAGAAAATCCCAGGACCTAATAGCTTCATTGCTGGATTCTACCAAATATTTAAAGGCTAACTAATATCAGTTTTACTAAAACTCTTAAAAAAACTGAGGTGGAGGTAATACTTCCAAGTTCATTCTACAATGACAGCATTACCCTCATACCAAAACCAGACAAAGACAAAACAAAAAAAAATTAAACTATAGGTCAATATTCTTGATGAACATAGATGCAGAAATCATCAGCAAAATATGTCAAACTTAATTAAACAACATGGTGAAGATCATTCACCATGTACAAGTGATATTCATCCCAGATATGCAAGAATGGTTCAACATACACAAATAAATAAATATCACATTACTAGAATTAAGGACAAAAACCAAATGATCATGCCAATAGATTATGGAAAAGCATCTATTCAATATCAGTAAAGTTAAATGTTCCTTCATGATAAAAACTCTCAAGAAACTGGGTTATAGAAGGAACATGACTCAAAACAATAAAAGCCAAATGTGATAAACCCACAGCTAGCATCATAATGAAGGGGAAAATGGAAAACTTTTCTGCTAAGGACTGAAACAAGACAAAGATGTCCAGTTCTACCACTAATATTCAACATAGTAATGGAAATCTTGGGGCAATTAGATAAGAGAAAGATATAAAGGGCATCCAAATTGGAAAGGAAGAAGTCAAATTGTTCTTGTTTGCAGATGGCATGGTCTTATATTTAGAAAAGCCTAAAGACTCCACCAAAAAACAATTAGAATGGATATATGAATTCAGTTAAGTTGCAGGACACAAAATCAACATACGAAAATCAGTGATATTTCTATATACCAAAACTGAACAATCTGAAAAGGAAATCAATAAGTGATCACATTTAAAATAGTTACCAAAAACAATAAACTTGATGAAAGAAGTGAAAGATCTCTATAATAAAAACCATAAAACATTGATGAAAGAAATTGAGGAGGACACAAAAATGAAAAGGTAGCCCATGTTCATGGACTGGAAGAATTGATGTTGTTAAAATGTCCGTACTTCCCAGAGTTATACACATATGTAATGCAGTTCCTATAAAAATATCAATGATATTCTTTACAGAAATAGAAAAAAATACTAAAATTTCTAAGGGATCACAAAAGACCTTGAATAGTCAAAGCAATCTTCAGCAGGAAGAACAAAGCTGGAGGCACACATCACCTAATTTCAAAATAAAAATACAGATGCATAGATCAATGGAACAGAAAAAAGAAAGCTGAAATAAATCCACATACAGCTAATTACCTTTTGATAAAGGTGTTAAGAACATACATTGAGGAAAGGACAGTCTTTTCAATAAATGATGCTGGGAAAACTGGGTATTCATATGCAGAAGAATAAAAATAACTCCAATTTCTCACTATATAAAAAAACCCCAAAATAGATTAAAAACTTAAATGTAAGATCCAAAATTATAAATCTGCTACAAGAAAGCATTGGGGAAGTGCTTCAGTACACTGGTCTGAGCAAATATTTCTTGAGTACTACCCCACAAGCACAGGTAACCAAAGCAAAGTTGTCAAATGGGATTACATCAAGCCAAAAAGCTTCTGCACAGCAAAGAAAACAATCATCAACAAAGTAAAGAGATAACCTACAGAATGGACAAAAATCTTTGCAAACTATTTATTCCATGGGGATTAATAACCAGAATATACAAGGAACTCAAGCAATTCAATGGCAAAAATGCAAATAACCCAATTTTAAAATGGGAAAGCTAGGTGTAATGGTGTGTACCATTAGTTCCAACAACAAGGTGACTGAGACAGGAGGATTGCTTAGGTCCAGGAGTATGTGACTGTAGTGTCCTAGGATTGCACCTATGAATAACCACTGCACTCCAGCTTGGGCAACATAGTGAGATCCCATTACTAAAAGAAAGCAGGATGGCAAAAGATCTAAATAGACATTTCTCAGAAGACAACATACAAATAGCCAACAGGTATAAGAAAAATGTTTGAAATCATTAAAAATCATCAAGGAAATGCAAGTCAACACCACATTGAGATATAATCTCACCCTAGGGACATTCTAAGGTGGCTGAATAGGAACAGCTTTGGTCTGCAGCTCCCAGAGTGATTGATGCAGAAGATGGATGATTTCTGCATTTCCAACTGAGGTACCTGGTTCATCTTATTGGGACTGGTTGGACAGTGGTGCAGCCCACAAAGGGCAAGCCAAAGCAGGGCAGGGTATTACCTCACCCGGGAAGTGCAAGGGGTCGGGGGATTTCCCTTTCCCAGCCAAGGGAAGCTGTGACAGACTACCTGGAAAAAAACAGGACACTCCCACCCAAATACTGTGCATTTCCCAAGGTCTTAGCAATCAGCAGACAAGGTGATTCTCTCCCTTGCATGCCCATGGAGCCTTGCTCACTGCTAGCGCAGCAGTCTGAGATCAATCTGTGAGACAGCAGCCTGGCTGGGGAAGGGGCTTCCACCATTACTGAGGCTTGAGTAGGTAAACAAAGCAGCTGGGAAGCTCGAACTGGGCGGAGCCCACTGCAGCTCAACAAGGCCTACTGCCTCTAGGCTCCATCTCTGTGGGCAGGGCATAGTTGAACAAAAGGTAACAGACAACTTCTGCAAACTTAAACATCCCTGTCTGATAGCTCTGAAGAGCAGTGGTTCTCCCAGCATGGCATTTGGGCTCTGAGAATGGAGAGAATGCCTCCTCAAGTGGTTCCCTGAACCCCATGTAGACTAACTGGGAGATACCTCCAGTAGGGGCTGACAGACACCTAATATATTGACTGCCCCTCTGGGACGAAGCTTCCAGAGGAAGGATCGGGTAGCAATATTTGCTGTTCTGCAACATTTGCTGCTCTGCAGCCTCCTCTGGTGACTCAGGCAAACAGGGTATGGAGGGGAACTTCAGCAAACTCCAACAGACCTGCAGCTGAGGGACCTGACTGTTAGAAGGAAAACTAACAAACAGAAAGGAATGACATCAACATCAACAAAAGATCATCTACACTAAAACTCCATCTGTAGGTCACCAACATCAAAGACCAAAGGTAGATAAAATCACAAAGATGGGGAGAAACCAGAGAAGAAAAGCTGAAAATTCTAAAATCAGAGGACCTCTTCTCCTCCAAAGGATACTCCTTGAGAAGAGCAATGCCAAGACACATAATTGTCAGATTCACCAAGGTTGAAATGAAGGAAAGAGTGTTCAGGGCAGCCAGAGAGAAAGGTCAAGTTACCTGCAAAGGGAAGCCTATCAGACTAACAGTGGATCTCTTGGCAGAAACCCTACAAGCCAGAAAAGAGTGGGGGCCAATATTTAACATTCTTAAAGAATTTTCAACCCAGAATTTCATATCCAACCAAACTAAGCTTCATAAGTGAAGGAGAAATAAAATCCTTTGCAGACAAGCAAATGCTGAGAGATTCTGCACCACCAGGCCTGCCTTACAAGAGCTCCTGAAGGAAGCAGTAAACATGGAAAGGAACAACTGGTACCAGCCGCTGCAAAAATATGCCAAATTGTAAAGACTATTGATGCTATGAAGAAACTGCATCAATTAACAGGCCAAATAACCAGCAAACATCATAAAAACAGGATCAAATTCACACATAACAATATTAACCTTTAATGTAAATGGGCTTAATGCCTCAATTAAAAGACACAGACTGGCAAATTGGATAAAGAGTCAAGACCGATCAGTGTGCTGCATTCAGGAGACCCATCTCACGTGCAGAGACACACATAGGCTCAAAATAAAGGGATGCAGGAAAATCTACCAAGCAAGTGGAAAGAAAAAAAAAACAAAAACAAAGGCAGGGGCTGCAATCCTAGTCTCTGATAAAAGAGACTTTAAACCAACAAAGATCAAAAGAGACAAAGAAGGCCATTACATAATGGCAAAGGGATCAATTCAACCAGAAGAGCTAACTATCCTAAATATATATGCACCCAATATAGAAGCACCCAGATTCATAAAGCAAGTCTTTAGAGACCTACAAAGAGACTTAGACTCTCAGACAATAATCATGGGAGACTTTAAAACCCCGCTATCAATATTAGACAGATCAATGAGACAGAAGGTTAACAAGGATATCTAGGACCTGAACTCAGCTCTGCAACAAGCAGACCTAACAGACATCTACAAAACTCTCCACCCCAAATCAACAGAATATACATTCTTCTCAGCACCACATTGCACTTATTCTAAAATTCACCAATTCACCACATAATTGGAAGTAAAGCACTCCTCAGCTAATGTAAAGGAACAGAAATCACAACAAACTGTCCCTCAGACCACAGTGCAATCAAATTAGAACTCAGGATTAAGAAACTCACTCAAAACCGTACAACTACATGGAAACTGAATAACTTGCTCCTGATTGACTACTGGGCAAATAACAAAATTAAGGCAGAAACAAAGATGTTCTTTGAAACCAATGAGAACAAAAACACAACATAACAATATCTCTGGGACACATTTAAAGCAGTGTGTAGAGGGAAATTTATAGCACTAAATGCCCACAAGAGATAGCAGGAAAGATCTAAAATTGATGCCCTAACATCACAATTAAAATAACTAGAGAAGCAAGAGAAAACAAATTCAAAAGCTAGCAGAAGGCAAGAAATAACTAAGATTAGAGCAGAATTGAAAGATATAGAGACACAAAAAAATCCTTCAAAAAAATCAATGAATCCAGGAGCTGTTGTTTTTTAACGATCAACAAAATTGATAAAGGCTAGCAAGACAAATAAAGAAGAAAAGAGAGAAGAATCAAATAGACACAATAAAAAATGATAAATGGGATATCACCACTGATCCCAGAGAAATACACACTACCATCAGAGAACACTATAAACACCTCTACGCAAATAAACTAGAAAATCTAAAATAAATAGATAAATTCCTGGACACATCCACCCTCCCAAGACTAAACCAGGAAGAAGTGGAATCTCCAAATAGGCCAATAACAGGCTCTGAAATTGAGGCAATAATTAAGAGCCTACCAACCAAAAGTCCAGGACCAGACGGATTCACAGCTGAATTCTACCAGAGGTACAAAGTGGAGCTGGTACTATTCCCTCTCAAACTATTCCATTGTATAGAAAAAGAGGGAATCCTCCCTAACTCATTTTATGGGGCCAACATCATCCTGATACCAAAGCCTGGGAGACACACAACAAAAACACAGAATTTTAGACCAATCTGCCTGATGAACATTGATGTAAAAATCCTTAATATAGTACTGGCAAACCTAATCCAGCAGCACATAAAAAAAGTATCCACCACAACAAGTCGGCTTCATCCCTGGGATATAAGACCGGTTCAATATATGCAAATCAATAAATGTAATCCATCACATAAACAGAACCAATGACAAAAACCATATGATTATCTCAATAGATGCAGAAAAGACCTTTGACAAAATTCAACAGTACTTCATGCTAAAAACCCTCAATAAACTAGGTATTGATGGAATGTATCTCAAAAAAATAAGAGCTATTTATGAAAAACCCAGTCAATACCATACTGAATGGGCAAAAACTAGAAGCATTTTCTTTGAAAACTGGCACAAGACAGGGATAACCTCTCTCATCACTCCTATTCAACAAAGTGTTGGAACTTCTGGCCAGGGCAATCAGGCAAGAGAAAGAAATAAAGGGTATTCAATTAGGAAATGAAGAAATCAAATTGTCCCTGTTTGCAAACGATATGATTGTATATTTAGAAAACCCCATTGTCTCAGCCCCAGATCTCCTTAAGCTGATAAGCAACTTCAGCAAAGTCTCAGCATACAAAATCAGTGTGCAAAAATCGCAGGCATTCCTATACACCATTAACAGACAAACAGAGAGCCAAATCACGAGTGAACTCTCATTCACAATTGCTTCAAAGAGAATACAATACCTAGGAATCCAACTTACAAGGGATGTGAAGGACCTCTTCCAGGAGAACTACAAACCACTGCTCAATGAAATAAAAGAGGACACAAACAAATGGAAGAATATTCCATGCTTATGGATAGGAAGAATCAATATCATGAAAATGGCCATACTGCCCAAGTAATGTATAGATTCATTGCCATCCCTATCAAGCTACCAATGACTTTCTTCACAGAACTGGAAAAAACTACTTTAAAGTTCATATGGAGCCAAAAAAGAGCTTGCATTGCTAAGACAATCCTAAGCAAAAAGGACAAACCTGGACCGGGCGCGGTGGCTCAAGCCTGTAATCCCAGCACTTTGGGAGGCCGAGACGGGTGGATCACGAGGTCAGGAGATCGAGACCATCCTGAGCTACATGGTGAAACCCCGTCTCTACTAAAAAATAAAAAAAAAACTAGCTGGGCGAGATGGCGGGTGCCTGTAGTCCCAGCTACTCGGGAGGCTTAGGCAGGAGAATGGCGTGAACCCGGGAGGCGGAGCTTGCAGTGAGCCGAGATTGCGCCACTGCACTCCAGCCTGGGCGACAGAGCGAGACTCCGTCTCAAAATAAAAAAAAAAAAAAAAAAAAGAACAAACCTGGAGGCATCACCTGACTTCAAACTATACTACAAGGCTACAGTAACCAAAACAGCATGGTACTGGTACCAAACAGATATATAAACCAATGGAACAGAACAGAGGCTTCAGAAATAACTCCACACATGTACAACCATCTGATCTTTGACAAACCTGACAAAAACAAGAAATGGGGAAAGGATTCCCTATTTAATAAATGATGCTGGGAAAACTGGCCAGCCATATGTAGAAAGCTGAAACTGAATCCCTTCCTTACACCTTATACAAAAATTAATTCAAGATGGATTAAAGACTTAAATGTTAGACCTAAAACCATAAAAACCCTATAAGAAAACCTAGGCAATACCATTCAGGACATAGGCATGGGGAAAGACTTCATGACTAAAACACCAAAAGCAATGGTAACAAAAGCTAAAATAGACAAATGAGATCTAATTAAACTGAATAGCTTCTGCATGGCAAAAGAAACTACCAGCAGAGTGAAGAGGCAATATACAATATGGGAGAAAATTTTTGCAATGTATCCATCTGTCAAAGGGCTAATATCCAGAATCTACCTAGAACTCAAACAAATTTACAATTAAAAAAACAACCCCATCAAAAAGTGGGCAAAGCATATAAACTGACACTTCTCAAAGGAAGACATCTGTGCGGCCAACAGACACGTGAAAAAATGCTCATCATCCCTGGTCATCACAGAAATGCAAATCAAAACCACAACGAGATACCATCTCGCACCAGTTAGAACGGCTATCATTAAAAAGTCAGGAAACAACAGATGCTAGAGAGGATGTGGAGAAATAGGAACGCTTTTACATTGTTGGTGGGAGTGTAAATTTGTTCAACCATTGTGGAAGACAGTGTGGTGATTCCTCAAGAATCTAGAACTAGAATTACCATTTGACCCAGCGATCCCATTACTGGGTAAGTACCCAAAGGATTATAAATCATGCTAGTATGAAGACACATGCACATGTATGTTTATTGCAGCACTATTCACAATAGCAATGACTTGGAACCAACCCAAATATCCATCACTGATAGACTGGATTAAGAAAATGTGGCACATATGCCTTTTCACAAGATGGCGCCGAAAGCGAAGAAGGAAGCTCCTGCCCCTACTAAAGCCGAAGCCAAAGCGAAGGCTTTAAAGGCCAAGAAAACAGTGTTGAAAGGTGTCCACAGCCACAAAAAAAAAAAGAAGATCTGCACGTCACCCACCTTCCGGCAGCCCAAGACACTGCCACTCTGCAGGCAGCCCAAATATCCTCGGAAGAGCGCCCCCAGGAGAAACAAGCTTGACCACTATGCTATCATCAAGTTTCCGCTGACCACTGAGTCTGCCATGAAGAAGATAGAAGAAAACAACACACTTGTGTTCATTGTGGATGTTAAAGCCAACAAGCACCAGATTAAACAGGCTGTGAAGAAGCTGCATGACATTGATGTGGCCAAGGTCAACACCCTAATTCGGCCTGATGGAGAGAAAAAGGCATATGTTCGACTAGCTCCTGATTACAACGCTTTGGATGTTGCTAACAAAATTGGGATCATCTAAACTGAGTCCAGCTGCCTAATTCTAAATATATATATATATCTTTTCAACATAAAAAAAAAAAATGTGGCACATATATACCATGGGATACTATGTAGCCATAAAAAAGGATGAGTTCCTGTCTCAGCAAATTATCATAAGGACAGAAAACCAAACCCTGCATGTTCTCACTCATAGGTGGGAAATGAACAATGAGATCACTTGGACACATGGCGGGGAATACCACACACTGGGGCCTGATGGGGGGTGGGGCAGTAGGGGAGGGATAGCATTAGGAGAAATACCTAACATAAATGATGTGTTGATGGGTGAAGCCAACCAACACGGCACATGTATACCTATGTATCAAACTTGCATGCTGTGCACATGTACCCTAGAACTTAAAGTATAATAAAAAATTTAAAAAGAAAGCAAAATAATAATAATAATAATAATAATCTCACCCTAGTTAGAATGGCCATTATCAAGAAAACAAAAAATAACAGATGTTGGCAAGGATGTGGAGAAAGGAGAACACTCATATACCATTGATAGATAAGTAAGGTCATATAGTTATTATGGAAAGCTGTGTGGAGTTTCTTCAAAAATCTAAAAATAGAACTACCATGTGATCCAGCAATTCCACTACTGGTTATATATCCAAAAGAAAAGAAATAAGTATATCCAAAAGATAGCTACACTCCTATACTTATTGCAGTGCTATTCACAACACCCAAGATACGAAATCTACCTAAGTGAGAAAATATGGTGTATATATATATGTATATTCAACAGAGTACTACTTAGGCATAAAAAAGAGTGAAATTCTGCCATTTGCAGCCACGTGGATGAAACTAGAGGTCATCATGAAAAATGAAATAAGCCAGACACAGAAAGACAAATATCATATGTTGTCATTCATATGTGGAAGCTAAAAATGTCGACCTCATGGATGAAGAAGGTAGAATGGTAGTAACCAGAGTCTGGGAAGGGAAAGGGAGAAAAGAGCATACATAATGTGTACATAATTACAGTTAGATAGAAGGTATAAGTTCTGGTATCCAACAGCTCAATAGGGCAACTACAGTTAATAATAATTTACTGTATATTTCAAAATAGCTAGAAGATTTGAAATTTTCCCAACACAAAGAAATAATAAATATTTTATAATCCTTTGGGTATATACCCAGTAGTGGGATGGCTGGGTCATATGGTACTTCTAGTTCTAGATCCTTGAGGAATCGCCATACTGTTTTCCATAATGGTTGAACTAGTTTACAATCCCACCAACAGTGTAAAAGTGTTCCTATTTCTCCACATCCTCTCCAACACCTATTGTTTCCTGATTTTTTAATGATTGCCATTCTAACTGGTGTGAGATGGTATCTCATTGTGGTTTTGATTTGCATTTCTC
>NC_045437.1:83725065-83738071 GCF_002776525.5 Piliocolobus tephrosceles | reverse complement strand
CCTTTTTGACTTTCTGCCAGGTGAGGAAACACTGTTCCTCCTCTTTTGAGAATACAACAACCAGGCATCACCTTGGAATTGGAGACTGGTCTCTCACCAGACAATGAATTTGCTAGTACGTTGATTTGTACTTTGAACTGTGAGAAATAAATTTATTTTCCTTATAAATTAACCAGTCTTAGGTATTTTGTTATAGCAGTACAAACAGACTAAGATACTTCCCAGGAGGTCCCACTTCTAAATAACACTATAATGGGAATAGGGATTAGGTTTCAACATGAATTTTGGAGAGACACATTCAGACCATATTAATCAATGAACAACATTCTCAATGGTAGAAGTCATCATCTATAAAATTCTGTATAAATGAAAAATAATATATGCATCAAATCTTCCTTGTGAACATTAAAAGAAAAAATAATGGTCTCAGTAAAATATTTTTAAAAATAAAACTGAAAAACATTTTAACTGTTGTTAGACTATTAATAAAAAATTAATTAACTTAAAAAGAACCACTCAGAGAAATATTTTTGATGAGATGTTATCAATAGTATCATAATTATTATTAAAATGCTTATATTCTGTATAGCCTGTAAATCAAATCAATACAGGGTTAAGATGTTTTAAAAAGTCTGTCTCTATTTACTTACTCTTTTAATTCACTAGCATGTGGACATAAGCTGTTCATATGGTAAAGGCATTTTTCTTCCAATTTTGCACATGTGACTCCTCTAAGGGTCTTTCCTCTTCCTTTCCATCAATCTATTTTCTACTGATTCCTAAGGGCTCCTTTTTTTTTTTTTTTTTTTTTTGAGACGGCATCTTGCTCTGTTGCCCAAGTTGGAGTGCAGTGGCGTGATCTCGGCTAACTGGAACCTCTGCCTCCCAGGTTCAAGCAATTTTCCTGTCTCAGCCTCCTAGTAGCTAGGACTACAGGCACCCACCACCACGCCTGGCTAATTTTTGTATTTTTAGTAGAGATGGGGTTTCACCATATTGGTCAGGTTGGTCTCGAACTCCTGACCTCAGGTGATCCACCCACCTTGGCCTATTTATAAATCTTTCTGTGACTACCTTAGTCTACCTTAAAATCCTAAAAAGTAATGATGCCAATGGAATATTTTTACTAATTATATGTGTAAAATTTTGTCCTAAAAGCAGTTTGAGGTATACCTATATGCAGTGTGTATATATGTATAGTATGTGTACATATGTATAGTGTATGTGTCTGTGTGTGTCGAATTTGTATAGCCATTGTTTTAAATATTGCACCATGATTTGACTACACCAATGAAAAAAGTAGGAAGTGAATAGAACAGGTGACATGGATAGTTTTCAATGTGACTTTTTGAGCTAAAGTAATCATTGGCTAGTTGGAGTCACAGTCAAAGTTAATTAATTCTATTAGAGCAAAAAGAATTATTCAATGAACAGGCAATTCTTATACAATTTTCATAGACTAATTAGAAGAAACAAATGTCACAAAATGTTCATTACCTATTAAAGATGTGATATCAAATTCTTGATTTGAATTCCAAGAAGCATAGGAGGCACGACAACTGTGAGTTTAATTAGCTGAAGTTGATAAATTTCATCTTAAACATAAAGATTATATACCACTCAAATGAATCCTTTCACATAAGTTTAAAATTTATTAGTAAGTGAGGCATTTACAGACTAATTACAAAAGTTGTTAGGTTATGAATATAAAAGGAATAAAAATAAAAATGTCATACATCTTGCCAAAGACATTTTAATTCCTCTTGTGTCCCCAGTCACTGGGTAACATAAAAAAGGCCACAAAACTTCAGGAAAGAGGGTGTTTATTAGTGTTACCTACTTTTCTATTGAATTTACTAGAATTTGCCACTTTGTCTTCTAAAGTGTTTTTCTCTCCAAGTTAGACAGCAGTTTATTTCCTCCAAGAGGCTTTCTTTTTTTTTTAGGTTAACCATGTATTGCTTTGACTTTATTTTTATGTTGATTATTGATTATGAAATATTTTAGAAAGTAGGAAGAAAAAGCGTGGTGCATATTTTTATTAAAGAGATGATCATTGCTTATATGTTGAACATTTATCTCTATTAATTATGGATTTTCATTATTAAAACACAAAAAGTAAAACTTTTTTAACAAATAATTTCAATTTGCTTGAGAAAAAAAGGTTAGGTTTTTAAACATTTTTTTTTTAAGTTAATTCACTTTGGGATGACATTCTAACTCAAAGCTATGACTATGGTAGTCATACCATTGTAAGTTTATATTCCTATTTTTATTTTATTTATTTATTTATTTATTTATTTATTTATTTATTTATTTATTTATTTATTTATTTTGAGATGGAGTCTCGCTCTGTCCCCCAGGCTGGAGTGCAGTGGAGTGATCTCAGGTCACTGCAAGCTCTGCCTCCCGGGTTCACGCCACTCTCCTGCCTCAGCCTCCCGAATAGCTAGGACTACAAGCGCCCGCCACCACGCCCAGCTAATTTTTTGTATTTTTAGTAGAGACGGGGTTTCATCATGTTAGCCAGGATGGTCTCGATCTCCTGACCTCGTGATCTACCCGCCTTGGCCTTCCAAAGTGTTGGGATTACAGGCGTGAGCCACCGCACCCGGCCTATTCCTATTTTTAAATGAAAGAGGTTAAGTTTAACTCTTATCTATGTTCATACAATGTCCTAACTGACACATTTTATTTCCATTTAATGTCAGCTTGTTTTCTTTAATAGTTTAGTGCCATGATTAGTGACAGCCCCTTAGACATTGTAAGACTCTGTAGCAAGTACCTCAGTTTTCTGTGGGCAGGGAACAGACTGGAATATACACCCAGATAGAAACAGGGTCATTTGTTATGGATAACGAATAATGATTTGGAGGGGGAAACTAAGAACCCAGAGGAAGAGCTAAGAGCCTTGGAGAATCATTTCCTGGAGCCAGAATATGCCAGTGTGTCCTAACCAAGTAACTGACAACACCTGTCCATCCAGAGTTCAGAACTGCAATGAACCAGCGACAGCTCTGGGTCTCCCATTCTCTCATTCTTTTCCTTTTTTCATGGGGCTGCCTTTTGTAGTTATTCTTTCTGCATTTTAAGTTTTGTGTGTGTGTGTGTGTGTGAGAGAGTGTGTGTGTGTAGGAGCAGACTCACAGCACTGTCCATACCCAAGGATTTAGAACCATATCCAAAGAATCTAACCTTAGGAGCCTCATCTATACCTGGATATCATTTAGATAATAAGAACATGGATATCAAGCTTGAATCTCCAATTGACAATGATGATGCCAAGTCATTAACCTTCTGAACCTCAGTTTCTTCTGTAAAATGAAGGGAATTAAACTAGATCATTTTTGATGATCTTTTATGGTGATACCACCTGAAATTCTCCATTATTTGTATCATTATCTTAGCTGAACCAAGAGTTAACTATATTACCTTATTGAATAGTATATACTTGAATTGGGGCTTTTTAGGTAGTAGATTCCCAGAAAGCAATAATCATACTATCTGTGGTCTCTCAAATCTCCATAGTGCTTATTTTATAGACAAGTTTTCATTAGATGCTTGACATGTATTAAATGATGAACATGACCATGTTAATCTGAGTTGTTCCAGGCTGACTGCAGTATTGCTGTGGACACTTCTTTTTCTTATTAAAACCATTAACAATAGGATTTGTGCTCTTTGCTACTATAAGGAGACAGGGGAGGCATCTTACAACAGTGACCTATTTCAGAGCTCCTCAAACGACTGCAAATTGACTTCTAACTCATGATGGAATTAAATAAAAATTTTCACAGAATAAACTGTGCTTGAGAAATATTTCTCATCAGGTCACTGACACAAAAGAGCCTGTATTGTGAGTTCTTCGGGATATATTTTGACAAGATTATCTTTGTTTCAAAGGGACATTTGAGTGAAGAGCTAAAGGAGCACTGATAGAAGCCAAATGAAATGCTGAAACGAGAGGCCTAAAAGCTAGGTTTGATAATTGAGGAAGGCTTGGAGAACTGTTTGAGGTCAACTTGCACTGATGCATATTTGAGAACTGTGTTTTTCATCATTCACTGTTCCCTTGAGTAAAACCAGAAATGTCCAAAAGTCATTTTATATTCCAATTTAATTTTTTTTGAGACAGGGTCTTGCTCAGTCACCCACGATGGAGTGTATTGGTACAATCATGGCTCACTGCATCCTCAAACTTCTGGTTCAAGTGATTCTCCCACCTCACCCTCCTGAAGAGCTGAGACTACAGACACTTGCCCCCATGCTCAGCTATTTTTTTGTAGAGATGGAGTCCTGCTATGTTGCCCAGGCTTATCTCAAACTCCTGGCCTCAAGCCGTCCTCCCACCTTGGCCTCCCAAAGAGCTGGGATTACAGGCGTGAGCCACTTCATATAGCCCAAGTCATTTTAAATAGATGCTTCTTTCTTAATCACTTTATTTTCAACTTGTAGCCTCTATTAGACTAAAGTAAATGATAAAAACCTGCAAAGTTCTCAAAGTTCTTCTGAAATCCTTCTAACTTATTTTAGTGTCTCTTAAAGGATGCTGTTGACTGCATCTTGGCCAAATAACCTGTTCCTTATTATTTGGAGATTTGAGCGATGAGTTCAATAATCAAAGGAAAACCAACCCTTGAGACATCTTTAAAAATTATGCCTAGAAGAGGAACCACTGGAGTATTTACAATTTTAACTAGTTTTTCTTCAGCAGGTATCACAGAAACTGTGATTAAATGGCATGAAAGGAATGATTTGCCAATTGTCTGATTAATATAATCAGCTAAAGGAAACAAATCTGTCATTTTATCATATGCATTTACTGTTTTTGTTTCTCTTAAGTGAATTATAAAGAGCCAATCTCTAAAACTAAAGATTTTTAATTTAAATTAAATAAGAAATGTCTTATTTAATCCAAAGGCATTAAAGAAAGCCATGCACAATTTCCCCTCCCCCCAACACACACACAATCATACTTAACGTTTATCTGCCACTGAAACTATTTCAAAAGTCTTTAGTGGAATTAAGGTATAAAGAGATTTTGAGATCTGGTCAAAGTTATCTAAAAACGTTCATTTCTTACTATCAGAAAGAACTATTATACTTTGTAAGTGTTATTACTGCCATCACTACTGACAAAGATTCTCTCTGTGAACAAACTCTAGTCAACCTCTACTGAAACTCTCTTCTAAACTAGGTCTTGACTTTTGGGTGTCCACGTTCATCTTTAAATTGTCCAATTTTAGCAAGAATCATGTGGAATCAGTGTAACCAGAATCCCCCCACCACTGAAATCTAATCGCTGTGGCTCTCTTGTCAGGTTCCTCATTTTCTACTACCCCTAGATGTTGTCTGATCACTCTGGCCTGCATTCAGCAAAAATCCCATTGGGTCACCTTAGCCAGAATTTCATCTCATCCCTGAGGTTTCTTCTTAGTAACTTCCTATCCATTGACCCTGGCTTATACCTGGCTTCCCACTTTCTTTGTATTCAGAGCTGAGGTCGATCTCGTTCCCCTAAAACAAAACCTCATTTTTGTAGCCTGCCTGTGTATCTATCTCAAGTCCCATTGAATAATCTCTCTTCTTTTTTGAGACAGTCTCACTGTGTTGCCCAGGCTGGAGTACAGTGGCACGATCTCAGCTCACTGCAACCTCTGCCTCCTGGGTTCAAGCAATTCTCCTGCCTCAGCCTCCTGAATAGCTGGGATTACAAGCACGTGTGACCACCCAGAAAATTTTTGTATTTTTAGTAAAGACGGGGTTTCGCCATGTTGGCCAGGCGGGTCTTGAACTCCCAGCCTCAAGTGATCCATGCACCTCAGCCTCCCGAAGTGCTGGGATTATAGGTGTGAGCCACCTTGCCTGGCTTCAATAAGATCTTTTTACCATATTTAACAAGTATTATCAATAATTTTTAAAAGAACTCTACCATCTGTTATTTGGAAATTTTTGGAGAAAAAAGAAAGGCATTTTTCTGACATACCTTTATTTTTTGCTTTAAAGTGTTTCTTCAGCCACAGTAATTGAAATAAGTTTTCAAGATAATGCTTAAATGAAAGATTCAATCTTTTGTGGTCCATTGAATTTGTGATGCATATGATGGCAAGGATAGTAATTTTATAAAGTTGAATCCTCTGCATTTTATCTGACTCAGCAAACCTCTACCAGATTGCTGAGTCAGGGAAAGCCAGGCTAGCCCTTTGGCAGCAATCAGAAGTCAGAGAAGTGCTTCTTGCCCTAAAAAAACCTGCATGTGCAAATATTTCCAGTCAGGTCTATCCTTAAGCTATAGGGAGATGGCACAAGATGGAATCTGTGTCAGCCTGTAGAATAAAGTCTTTTTGTGATCATTATCCTAAGGCTTTGAAAATTCACTTAAATCTTCTTTGTAATGTTAAAGAGCTCACAGGGCCTATTGCCTTTGCCATTTTGACCGCTTCTAGGCCAGCAAACTGAGAGGCATAAGTGTGCCATGCTGGCAGCTCAGCAGGAGTGACACCCAGGCTGTTCTTGCCAGAGCTTTGTGATGAGAAAGTTAAAGAAAAGAGTCAAGTCATGCTCAGAACTCTTTTATCAGAAAATTGTTCTAAGCAAGGTGATGATTTCCAATTAATACTCTGAAAATTAATATCAGGAAGAGCATCTCTTTCAAAATTAA
Organism: Piliocolobus tephrosceles; assembly: GCF_002776525.5. Classification (NCBI taxonomy): domain Eukaryota; kingdom Metazoa; phylum Chordata; class Mammalia; order Primates; family Cercopithecidae; genus Piliocolobus; species Piliocolobus tephrosceles. Next base: position 83,731,410 of record NC_045437.1, on the reverse strand, counting down.
TATTGATATGAACAATAATTCATTGAATTTAGAATAATAATGCATTGCTATTAATGCTTCTGGCCCTTAGCCCAGGACAATCAAGAAATCAAGCATTTTCCTTAGGACATAGACTTTTTTTTTTTTTTTTTTTGTCTTTAGTTTTCTGTAAATTATCTCATTTGCTGATAATAAGATTAGTTTATGGTAAGCCTTTTTGGGAACATTTATGTTTGATTTCTTAGGTTTTCTTCTTTAACAACTTCTCAAATCCATTGATAGAGGGCATGATACCTAACATTACTAGATTAGGCGTAGGAGGATAATATGAGGTTTGGATGCTGTTCAAACCTGGAGAAAAAAATTACTTTTTTGTTTATACTTATATTTTTTAAAGTAGTCTTTAAATTTGTTTTTCTTACCACTTCACTGAACTCCTGTCAAAACACAACAAATCATGGGCTTTGCAATTATACCAACCTGGGTTTAGAGCCTATCACTTAACCATCTTGTGATTTTAGATAAATTACATTATGTAGCAGGCAATTAGGAAATGTTGACTTTCTTTTAAAATTTTTCCGATCTTGCCTTTAACCTCACTTATTTGCCATAGAAGTACACTTCTTTCTTTACATTTTAAATCCCGTTTTCTCATGCACATAAAACAGCATAGCTGCTATCCAGGTGCCCAAAATACAATACATGTGAGAGATACATTACACAAATGTAATTGTAATATATTTTGAGTTCATTGTGGCTCAATTTTCATCACATTTAAATGATCACAGTTCACAAATATATATTCCCCATATCCAGAGCTTGATTTTTGACTTTACTCCACTTCCAGGGCCGTGTTTCTCAACCAGTGGCAGAAGTATCTCTTTGGAGTATTTACAAATGCATGTAAATGTTTTCACTTTTCATGATGAAGAGCATTTCTAGCATTTAGTAAGTGGCTGGCACCAGAGATACTAAATATCCTGCAATGTGTGGGACAGTCCTACATGTTGAAGAACTGTTTTCCTAATACCAACAGCACACTTTGGGATAAACATTATTCCAGAGGAAACTCTAGAAAGAACATTCTTAATGAATAATCTTTAAAATCCCTTCCCCCATTACTAATTTCTACAAAAATCCCTCACAAAATCTCTGAAAGCCATAGCACTTTTGTCTCTCTCTTCCCTCCCCCTATCTGGCTCACTTATTTCCTACTTCCACTTAGCCTGTCTGATTTCTTGGTTTCTTACATTATCTCTGAATTTTCCTTTTTTTCTTTTCTTTTTTCTTTCTTTCTTTCTTTTTTTTTTTTTTTTTTTTTTTTTTGAGATGGGGAGTCTCGCTCTGTTGCCCAGGCTGGAGTGCAGTGGCACAATCTCGGCTCACTGCAAGCTCCCCCTCCCGGGTTCACGCCATTCTCCTGCCTCGGCTTCCTGAGTAGCTGGGACTACAGCTGCCCACCAACACGCCTGGCTAACTTTTTGTATTTTTAGTAGAGAAGGGGTTTCACAGTATTAGCCAGGATAGTCTCGATCTCCTAACCTTGTGATTCGCCCGCCTCGGCCTCCCAAAGTGCTGAGATTACAGGTCCTTTTTTCTTTAACAGACCTCTGGAGATAGCTTGGCAAGCAAAAAGTTTTGATTTCAAGAAGCTAGAAGAAGGAAACGGGGATAATTTGAGAACTCATCCATTAATAATACTTATTGCTATTTGACATGTAGAAGAGGCATTGCTACTGCTGCCAGCACCTAAAGTCCCAAGGAGTATGAAAGAGACAGTGTTAAAGGGCCAGGGATGTGGGCAGCATGCCTCTCCTGTCAACACTTTCATGTGCAGGTTCCCTGAGGCAGGCCAAACATACAGACATTGATGGCAACCATTTCCGAAGCTGACTTTGTGAACAGACACTTAGGTTAAGAGTGGTCAGAAATCTATGTATCATCTCTCTTCTGAGTTGGCATTATCTGAGACATATGTATGTATGTTTGTATATATGTGTACATATATAAAAATATATATATACATATATAATTTTATGTATATATCCTGTTTATGGTAATGATTGTGTTTTCCATGACAATATTGTCTTTATTTGTAAATGTTCATGGTATATATGTATAAGAAATATTATGTGCTTAGGGTGTAAAATATTTGATAAAATAAGAGCATATATTTATGAGGATAAATTTTTCCTCTGAATAGGAATAAAGTCATAACAGTGTTACAAACTATTAAATAATTTTGATTACATAAAAAGAGAGAAAGTTGATGATAGAAGAAAAGAGTATTCATTTGATAATTCCAGTTGGTAATAGGAATCTTTGCAATTGCATATATGATATTCATATGGGTCTCTGAACGTATAAATTGACCAGATAAGAACTTCGTAGTTCAAAAGAAGTGTAAGAAAAGCAAATATTCCTGTATTTAGCTATTCATTCTGACCCTGACTAATAGCTACAAATTATAACACAAAGGAGTGAATACATTATCTATGTGAGAGCAAGTTCGAAAAGTAAGAGCCACCACCCAAATATCTGTAAATTTTGTTTTAAAATTTTTTTCTGGCTCAAAATTTAACCTTAATAATCACAGCTTACGTTTGAAAAGAAAATAAAAATTCTATTTCAAACACAGGGATGTCAGAATATCCCAGTATAAGAAATGTTGTAAACATATCACATTCTTATTTTTCTTCTGTGTGATTTATTGTAAGAATAATTCAAATAGAAAGAGAATGGAAAGAATGGAAATGGTATTCATAAAACAGAAAAAAAATCCGTGGGGAATGAAGTAGCTCTATTAACTATCAGAAAAACTATAGTTTCAAATTTATTGTTTCACCAAACAGTATTTTGAGGTGGGAAAAACTGTCTCCAGTTTGCAAGAACATTGAATTCTTACTTTAAAGGGAATGCTTGTGGGAATCAATTGGGATACTGTTACACTTGAATGGCCAATGTTCATATACGGTTGTTGGTTAAAGAAGAATAACAGGAATTCTGTATTAAGATAAAGCTCTCTACAGGCAGGTCAAGAATTATACTCGATTCAATACATTTGAAACCATAAGTATTTTAAATTATTCTTTTGGCTAAGGAGGATCTCTAGATGACTTATTCATCCTAGTCATCATACCTTCACCAAGACTGCACTCCTAAAGAATACAAAAGTTGTCGAATATTCTGTAATTCTACATATTTGGCTAAACTTTCTGCATGAACTTGAAATGAGGCAAACATTCATTCTATAAGGGTGAACTTCATAATGTTTCATTGGTATTATATCATAATTCGATTATTTCCCTCCTTAAAAAATCCAAAAGTAATACAGTTTTGCAGCCTCTTGATATTGATATCCAATGTCATGTATCTGATCAGTAGCAGAGCTTCCCAAGTAAGTCTAATTCATAAATCTTTCACTCTGCCCTGTGATGGGCAGAGCACATATCTTTACTATGGAGCTTATCAACCTTTAATAGTCTTTATCTAACTTAAAGGATTTTGCTCTCTGGATTTCTATTGCCTTTTTTGTTTGTTTAAAAAAGCAAGCTAAAATTTGGGTATAAAATTAAAGCAATAATTTCAGGCACTAGATTTTTTTTGCCCTAGTTTTATGAACCCAGTATGGGATTTACAGTCAATACGTTTCTTAGGTAATTGTATAAGGAGTCTACAGAATATTGTTTATATGTTTTTCTAAACAGAATTAGAATAATATTCTTTAAATCAGTTTCATTTGAAAGAAAAACATAAAGGCTAACAGATAAGAATTCATAAATTTCCTTTTTTATATTAAATAATTATAAATATTCCTGTTTTTCTTTTTGAAAAGTGACATATTTTCTTTTTCCACTCAATTCCAACTCCCTCATAAATATTTGAAGAGATTTCTTTGGAAAATACTAACATTTGAGGAAATAACTTCTGAAAATAATTTTCCCAAATACAGCCATTTTCATTAATACAACTTTTAAATCCCTGATCACTCCTTTATGAGGGACTAGTCAGAAATTTAATGTGTAGTGTGACTCTGTAGGAGGAAGATTTAAATGGAGCGTATTTCCAAATTATTTTTATTACCATTAGTTGTAACAGTAGTAGTAACACAGCTTCATATCCTCAATACCAGCTTTAGGAATGTTGGCATAACCATGTAACTTGAAGTGTGAGCATGTGCATACAAGCACACACATGCATACACACACACCACCACCACCACCACCACCACCACCACCACCAAAGAAACGAACATACTCCTTGTGAAATAAACTGACCTATTTTTAAGAAAAAAGTCAAGATAAAATTCTAATTATGATAGATATGCTAACAAAAACCCATCAGTTACTGAAAATCAGGTTATTATCAACTTTTACTAAGTATATCACTATATGTAAAATATGATATTGTATAATTTGAAGAACACAAAGAGTTATAATATCTGCTCTTTGACTATTAGAAGTTTAAATCAAGTGGAAAAACAGAACAGAACATATACACATTTACAGAAAAAATTAAAACGTCAGTACATAATTGTCAAATAGTACAGAAATCAGAGAGCGGATTGAGAAATTCTTGTGGGCTCAGGTGGTCAGTAAAGCTTTACAGAAACATAGAGTTTAAGCTGGACTTTGAAGATTTGTAGAAATTATATGAATGAAGATGTGGGTAAAAAGTTCCAAGTAGGGAGATGGCACATACTAAATGATAAAGTGATGACAATGTTAAGTTTGTTTGGAAAATGAATATGACTGTATTGGAAGCTCTCTGTGAAAGAGTAGAAATGAAGTAGAAAAGATGGTGAGTACTGGAAACCAGAGTTAGGCATTTAGACTTTATCTAATCTAAGAAATATTTGCAAATATTTTAGGAAAATTTATTTGGAAACTATGTATAGTATAACTTGAAATGTGGCAAGGATAGGGGAAAGGGAAAAGGGGAACATAAGTAAGTGGCATAAACAAGACCATGCATTTGTGCAGGTTGCGCACTGAACATTTCTGGGTTATCATTATATAAACTATAATCTGCACATCTGTGGACAGTGGCTTTGCAGATAAAAGAGAGATAAAGTAAATGGTAGCAAAATGAAGGACAGAGAGTGAAGACAGTTATGCAAGAAAAGGTTTGAATTAGTGCAGCAAGTTAGTGCCCTGATTGGGGGGGTCAAATTCTTTTTCATAAAAAGGAATATCTAGGCATGTTTGAAGTTTAAAGAGAAGAAGGCAATGGTAGAATGATTAAAAAGGTGTACTTGAAAGAACTGGTTTCTAAAGCGGTTGTGATAGAAAGCCCAGACAGAGGATCTGGTCTTTGATAACATTTGGGTACTTTTTTCTTTGAAGGAAGGAAGCAAAGATGGACATAGATCATTCCATTATTATTTCCTCAAAGAACACACTACAGACAGACAGGGGTGTCTAGCAAAACTATGGAATCCATTACAGAAAAGTCAGGCAACTTCAACTCACCAACTACTGCTGTTCTTCCACCTGGGAAGACTGAGAAAATGATTTTCGTATAATCTGGGGCTAAGTTGTTGTGCATGTTAAAATGTTGAATTTAAATATCTTGTATTTTAGGACCAATAAAAAAAGGCCAGTGCAGTCTCTAGCAAATACAGTCCTTTAATGAAATCTCCAGAGGAAGAAGAGAGGTGAGTCATCCATTTTACTCAATAAAATACTCAAGCAACTTGTTGATTTTATAGTAATCTTATGATTTTAGGTCAGCTAACTCTGTGACGTATTTAATTATACAACTTACATTTTATCAATTAAAGCTATGTTATAAATCAATAAATGTCTAACTAATATTTTAATAATCAAAATATGATGCTGGAATTTAGAGGCTACATAGACCTAGAAGATTTGGTCATTATCCTCAAGGAGCACACCATACAGTTGGAAAGACCACACACATGTTCACACGCAACACAGGCATACAAAAATAGATACAATGAAAAGCCAGCATAAAATACCACTGTTGTAAAAGCTAGCAAGAATTATGGGAACTCGGAAGAGAAAGTAAGTGATCAATGTGAAACAAGACTTTGTAGAAAAATGTGGCTATCCTGTACCCTGAAAGGCAGGTAGTGATATCTATTAAAGAGTTTAATTTAAAGGTCTATTCTAGTATCAGAAGAAAGGAGCCAAATAATCCTTAGTATATTTAGTATAACTTGTAGTGCATATTATAAGTTCTGTTTTATTCATAATCTAATTATATTTTGGATTGCTATATGCCTTGAAAATAAATATTTATTTTTGTTTAAAAGTATGCAAGGTTATGGTAGGAATTCTGGAAAATACAAAAAAGGAGATAGATAGATAGATAGATAGATAGATAGATAGATAGATAGATAGA